>NW_007232432.1:42835-88146 GCF_000164805.1 Carlito syrichta
TACAGGCGCGTGCTACCATGCCCGGCTAATTTTTTTGATTTACTGTAGAGATGAGGTCTCGCCAAGCTGCCCAGGCGGGTCTTGAACCCTTGGGCTCAGGTAATCTACTCACCTCAGCCTCCCAAAGGTGCGGGATTACAGACTGAGCCCGGCTATGGTATTATTATTATTATTTAGGTATGGCAAGACTCACAGAAAAGAAGATTGCCATTGAAAAGACAGCTTGTTATACTCACAGATCCCAAGAAGGGACTCACCATGCCATGCGGGCAGGGGCACACAGGGAAGCACCTGAGTCTGTCAGGAGGTGGGGGAAGCGAGGGAGAAATGGGGGCAAGATTCTTCATTGTGGCTTCCGCAGGGAGGAAATGGGGAGGCAGGTTTGAAGTATTTCCGCAGGCTCTGAGCTGTAGAGTCTGTTCCTATTTTTCTGGTTTCTAGCCCTGGGGTGATTAAAGCAGGTGGATAGTGGACCCAGGGATTAAAAGTACAGACAGGCTTGGTGGCTCAGCCTGTAATCTCAGCACTTTGGGAGGCCGAAGCAAGTGGATTGCCTGAACCTGTGGGTTCAAGACCCACCCAGGCAACTTGGCAAGACCTCATCTCTACAATAAATCAAGAACTAGCCAGGCGTGGTACCGTGCACCTGTAGTTCCTGCTACTTGGAAGGCTGAGATGGAAGAATTGCTGGAGCCCAGCAGGTCAAGGGTGTGGTGGCTGTGAGCATGCCACTGCACTCCAGTCTGGGTGACAGAGTGAGACTCCAACTCAAAAAAAAAAGTACAATAAAGGAGGTGGTTAGGTATCTAGGCTTTGGGTTGTCTAGTTTGTGTATAAAAGGTGTGCATCTCTCCCCTTTACTTTACAGAGAGTCCTTTACTATCTCTAGACTTTGGCTAGCTCTGGGACAGGCAATGCCTCCAGCAACAGCAAGGCCTCAATGGTCAACGCATCTGAATAAAAAGATATGCTAGGCCAGGAGTGGTGGCTCATGCCTGTAATCCCAGCTCTTCGGGAGGCTGAGGTGAGAGGATTGCCTGAGTCCAGGGATTGGAGATCAGCCTGGGCAACTTGGCGAGATCTTGTCTCCAAAAAAAAATAGCTGGGCATGGTGGCACATACCTGTGGTTCCAGCTGCCAGCTCCAGGTGTTGGCTCCTGTAAGAGATGGTATTGATTTTCACATTATGATGCACTACTCGTGAGGCACCGGAGGGAGGAGGTGAAGGAGAAGCCAGCCACTGATTCCCGGAATTTATTTTGAGACACATTAATTTGTTTCTTCCCTTCAAGGTCAAATCAAGTCATCTCCATATATCACCACTGGCAGCTGGCGGGCTGGAAGGTAGTTGGGAGGGGGTGGAGGTGTGCTACAGATAAAACTCTCTCGGAGTTGGGTCAAGGGAGGGGGGGTGGAAGAAGATTCTGGGCATCCCCTGTCCCGGAATTGTCATCAAAGCGAGGGCTCAGGGACGATATTCCTCTGTCATTTAGTTGGAGATCTCTGCGGAAAGGTCAAGTCATCTGTTCTGATGCCACCTCTTATGTCTTTGAGCCAGAAACTCTTAGAACTGAAATGAGCCAGGTTTCTGGGGCTTGAAATCATGCCATCAGCCTAATTTCCCAGGGTGACCCATACTCACCACTCACTCATCCATCCATTCATTCAATAAATATTTATGTCTCTAATGTGCCACACATTGTTCCTAGCACAAAAGACAGTAATGGACAAGCCAAAGAAAGTCCTTATTCTTTTGGAGTTTCTATTCTAGAGTGTGTCTACGTATATGATGTGTTTTGAGGGTGGCTTACATTTTAATATGCAGCCAAGCAAACATAACTCTCAGAAGTGCTTTGAAGCATATAAAGCAGTGTGATGTATTTAACAGTGATTGGAGGTGGCTGTCGTGAGGCCACTCACAATATTGCAGGGGTTGGGCAAGTGGGGGTAGGGAAGGGTAAGGGAGGAAAGATTTGAGGGAAGGTCTGAAGAAATTAAGATGGGAAGATGGCAGCCAGGCAAGGAGCTGGGGGCAGAGTGTTTGCAGCCAAAGGAATGGAAAGTGCAAAGGCCCTGGGGTGAGCGAGCATGGTGTGTTTGAGAGACAGAAAGGAGGCCTGTGTCTAGGTAGAAGAGAGTGAGCTATAGGAGATGACACTGGAGACATGACAGGGACTCTGAAGGTGACAGAAAGGAGTCTGGATTTCATTTGTTCAATTCGTTCTTCTATACACCCAGCAAGTATGAAATGCTTCCTATGCCTCAGGCACTGTGTTAGGAGTTAGGATGCAGTAAAGATGCACCAAGGTGTGGTCTCTGTCTTCCTGAGGCCTGCAGTCTACCAGGGGAGCAGGCTGATATCTAGGGAAGTCATGCTCCTTTGAGATATTTAAACTAAAATGACTCATGTCCTCTATCGAGTGCCCTCCCCCCGAGATCAGTGATGTCTCAACAGGTCCCTTCTTGTGGTTCCTTCTCACTGTGAGTTCCTGTCTGTGAAGAATTCCTCTCCCCGTGTGCTTTGCTCTGGCCTGTCCTCAACCTCCATCCACCCTTGTCCCCCATGACCACTCCCATAAAGCTCCTGCAAGTGCATGAGACTTTCCTTAAGGCTGGATTGGCGTGTGCGTTTTATATCACACTGCAAAGAATTTAAAATGAAATACTGTGCAACCTTTCTTTAAGTCCCTCTGCCACCAAGTGCGCCTCACTGACCATCTCTTGCTACAGTCCAGGCATCTAGAATGTTGCCAGGGCCCCTCACCTTAGAGACCCCGCCTGCTTGCTTGGGCAGATACACATGGCCCTCCATGCCCTTGGCCTGGGCACACCCTCATATATGGGCTCTCCACTCCACCCACTTGGGGTGTCACCAGTCGGTGGCCCAGAAAGGGTGAAATTGGACATAACAACCTTGCTTTCCTCCTCTCGCCAGGCTCTCAAAGTGAAAAGAAACAGTAACTGACACTCAGCCCAGCATTTTGCACATGGTAGATGTCCAGTAAATATTTACTGAACAAATACCGAATGGGTAGGGATTGTCTTTTTGACTTGAATGACTCCTTCCTTTCTTGAAAGCAGAACAGCTAGGATCAGCTTTGGTTTTTGTTATTATTATTATATATTCCGCTACATAAATACCCAGGCTGTTATGTGCCGTGTTGGGATGGAGTGAGAGGGAGGCTCTGAGAAATCAGTGGGAGACTTAGCCGAGACTGTAAAGAATGAACCAGTGAGGAGGGTGGGTCAGTACTCCTTGGAAAACAGAGTAGTGCATTCAACGTCCTAGTAGTGAGTAAGGACCTCTCTGGTTGGAAGAACAGAGGGGAGTGAGTTAGGTGGAGGAGGAGAGTGAGGGTGGGGGTTTGGGCTGTGATGGAAAGAGGTGACCCAGGGACAGATCCGGCAGCCTTGTAAGTCTTGCATAGAAGCTTGGACTCAATCCTGAGCCTGCTTGCTCAAATTCTACAACCGCCTCACTCTTAAGCCTGATTTGAGTAACCAGCTCCTCTTCTGGGAAGCCATGCCTAACCCTCACACCTGCTGCAAAGCTCTAACTCTTCTCTTTCCACAATTTGGACGGACTCACCTAAGGCACATTTCCATTTTGCTTTGTTGAGAACAAGGTAGAACAGAGTAAATAAGAGTGAGGTCCTGAGGTCAGGCTGCCTGGGCCGATCGCTCACCAGGTGTGTGATTTGGGGCAGGGCACATGCCTCAGTTTCCTTATCTGTAAAATTGCTAAGAGTCAGATCAACCTACAGTTAAATGTATTAATATATGTAAAGCACTGGGCATAGTGCCTGGCACACACCAAGGATGCAGTGAGGTCCAGACTCTCTGCTTTGCCTGCCTCTACCTCTGTTACTGAACTGTGAGCTCCCTGTGGGCAGGGCATATGACCCATGGTTTTCTATACCCTTGGCTCCTAGCACAGGCCAAAGCAGAGTGGGTGTTCAAGAAATAGCCACTGATCCTGCTGTCTTTTGGAGATGCCCTTGAGAAGCAGCCCAGAGATGTCTCATTAACTCTTCCAAAAGCAAACACATGGGTTCAAATTGTGCTGTTGCCATACACTTAACCAAAGCCACTTCTCTCTTAGCCTTAGTTTCTTCATTATAAAATTCATATCTGCCGGGCTCGGTGGCTCAGCCTGTAATCCCACACCTTTGGGAGGCTGAGGTGAGTGGATTGCCTGAGCCTGCGGGTTCGAGACCCGCCTGGGCAGGTGAGATCTCATCTCTACAATTAAAAAAAAAAAAAAAAATTAGCCGGGCGTGGTAGCGTGCGCCTGTATAGTTCCAGCTACTTGGAAGGCTGAGGTGGAAGGATCGCCAGAGCCCAGCAGGTTGAGGCTGCGGTGGCCGGAAGCAGCCACTGCACTCCAGTCTGGGTGATAGTGAGACTCCAACTCAAAAATAAAATAAAATAAAATAAAAAAATAAAATAAAATAACATTCATATCTACTCCCTAGGGTGTGATGGGGATTAAATTGAATTGGCTACAGGGATGGAGCTTGTGACCCAGACTTGGCCAATCAGAGCGCTGATTTGCTGACTTTTAGCTGAGGGATGATCATGTGACTCAAGCTGGCCCAATAGCAATGACTCTCTGGAACATGGTAGGAGCTGTAAGATGAAGACTGGCTTTTTCCCCTCAGGACTAGAATATAGGAGGATGTGTGATCACAGCCACCTTGTGACCACAATGAAGAGGACATGGGCGCATGGACGACGGAGCAGGGGAGGCAGGGGACAACAGGGAGAGAGGGAATGAGGCTGATACTGCACGACCACGTCAGATGGAGGGAAACTGAGTTCTCATTAAAGCCCTGAACCCAGATGTACCTGTAAGCTGCTCTTTTCTGGACTTCTCAGTTGTGTAAACCAGTCAACACCTTTTTTGCTCAAATGAGTCTGAGTTGGTTTTCCTGGCATTTGCCACAGAAAGAGCTCTGAGGCACTGTGTCAGCAGTCCTGCTCCCTACTACCTACCTTCTGGTCGGGGTTCTCTGTTCCTGCCAGCATCCAAATCTGCAGCTGCCTCAGCACTGTTGATTGCCCTCCCAGCTGTGGTGTCCTTTACCTCCCTCCTGACACAACTTTGTTTTCTTCAGGCAGCAATGTCCCAGGCCTCAGAGAATATTGATCTAAGCTTGTCATGGCTAGCCTTTCCCTTTGCCGGAAATTGGTCTCAGGGTAGACATGGGACTCAGCTTTGGCCAATGAGATAAAAAGAAGTCTGCTGGGAGCTTCTGGAAAATATTTTGCTCACTAAAGAAGCCAGATGAGGAGACCTTTTGACCCCTGCCTCCCCTTCCCACATTGCCATTTGAGGATGAGATGCTTGGAACTGCTGCAGTCATCTTGCAACCGTGAGGATAGACCGTGACTATGTCGACTTGTCAGAGACAGCAGAGGAAAAAAATGAAAATACTCGGTTCTTGGTGGCATAATAGCTGAAAAAAAAAAAAAACTCTGAACCCATGCATCTCTGAACTTTTTTTTAAGTTAGGCAATAGCTATTTATCTCATTTTATTTTTTTTTTTGAGTTGGAGTCTCACTCTGTCACTCAGGCTGGAGTGCAGTGGCACACTCCCGGCCACCGCAGCCTCAACCTGCTGGGTTCCGGTGATCCTTCCACTTCAGCCTTCCAAGTAGCGGGAATTACAGGTGCATGCTATCATACCCGGCTAATTTTTTATTTATTATAGAGACGAAGTCTTGCCAAGTTGCCCAGGCTGGTCTTGAACCTGAGGGCTCAGGCAATCCTCTCCCGTTGGCCTCTCAAAGTGCTGGGATTACAGGCTGAGCCACCAAGCCCGGTCTATTTATATCATTTAAGGCACTATTCACTAGGCCTCATTACTTTTAAGCCATAGCATTCCTTACTGACGTGGTAAAATATCTACATGGTATTGCATTTAGTTCCTCATTTTAAAAAGCACACAAGCCTAAGAACATCAGTTCCTTTATTATTACTGTTATTATTATTTACTGTTATTTTCCCCTGAACAACAGCACAACTCAAATTTTAATAACAATGACACACATGCCCCACCCGTATACACAACACCACTAGCCTGTCTGCCAGGCTAGCTGGCCTTTGCTTGGTTCCTGATGGAGCTGTCTACAGACAGCCCCCTCTGTAAAAAATCCCGACTTGGACACCAGGGAACAAGAAAGGGGGGACCTTGGTTAGAGAAAAAAACTGAGAGGCTCCCAGAGTCCTTAGGGAGTACCAGCCTGGGAACCTTGGGAAGGTACTGGAAACATCTGGGCAGAGGGCAAAAGGCACTGTTTGTTTTCATGTAGTGAATGGATAAAGCCCATACGGGGATATAAGACCTGTCTATCACCCTTTGCAGGCCAGGCGTGTTGAGGCACAAAGGGGTGAGCTAATGGGTTTTGTCAACCAAAATTGGGAGCCCAGAGTAGGAACCTGGGTGATGGAGAGGTCCCCAAAGAAAAGTAATCCTTGCCTTAGCTGCAAGGTAAGATACAACGTGAAATGTCAAGTCCCTTGTATTTGTTTTGCAACTATAGATGTGCAACATGTTCGTCAAGATAAAAAAAGGTAGAGAAAGAAAAAATAGTATTTTGACCTAACGCAACCAAGCACGATTTGCCAATTGCGCCATCTTGTGGAGAAATATACTACTACGCTATCCAGGGAATCTGTGGTTGGTCCCCACCCCTCCCCCGCCCCCTAAATTTTAGTTGCACTAACGTCTGAGTTCAGCTAAAGTAATGTACCCTAGAATCAGAGAAGCCCTAGGGTTGGGGACAGAACAAGGATGGGCCAAGGCTGGGGGTCTCAGGTGCAGGTGACTTCCTGGCTGTCTTGGGGAAGCTGGTTGTTGAAACTGCTCTCTCCAAATGATGAGTAAGGAGGGACCTGGGGTGCTTCGATGATCAGCAGACCCTCGGGGGAGAGTGAAGCGAATACTGTCACAGGATCCACCTCTGCAGGAAGCCTAGGAGAAGCACAAGGTTTTACTCATTTCTGATGTTTAATACAGCCTTAACATTCCTTTACTTTACTTACTTGAAAGGACATAGACGTTGTTGTTTTTGTTGCCCAGGCTGGAGTGCAGTGGCATACTCACAGCCGTGGCAGCCTCGACCTGCTGAGCTCAGACGATCCTTCCGCCTCAGCCTTCTGAGTGGCTGAAACCACAGGTGTGCACCATCACGCCCAGTTAATATATATGTTTTTGATTTATTGTAGAGACAAAGTCTTGACAAGTTGCCCAGGCTGGTCTCAAACACCTGGGCTGAGGTGATTCTCTCACCTCGGCCTCTCAAAGTGCTGGGAATAAGGCTTGAGCCACCATGCTCGGCTGGAAATCTTTCTGATCTTAGGCTCTGGGGACATACAATGCTGGGTCTGAACCCTGGCTCTGCCTCTCTTTAGCTGTGTCACCTTGGGGAGATCACTCAACTGCTCTGAGCTTGTTTCCTCATCTGCAAAATAATAATATTAAGCTTGTAGGGTTTTTGAAGTTATAGAATGAGACAGAGTCTGTTCATGCTTTACAAATGGTAAAACAAGGTTCTAACAGGAGTTCTTAATTTAAAAGAGAGTTGCAGCCCACATGTTTGGTCTCAGGTTGAGAACACCACCTTAGCACCCACCAGGGGCCACGAGTGCTGCAGAAATGGCACCACTACAGTCCCTTTACAGAGCACAGGGAAGGTGTTGTGCATAGCTGGTAGCACACCTTCCTTTGGCATGCACCTGTTGAGAGTCCTTCCCTACAAAAATGTATTCATGGTGATGCAAGGACCGAGCACCCCATCAGACGAAAGGGGTCAGGCTGGCCATGTGTAGACTCCAGATGGCAACATACCTGCTCCATAGCATTAAAAATGACCCTTGACTTTGGTCATCCCCTAAGTATGTCTTAGTAGGTCATGATTGTGTTGTCCTTGAAACTCAATTATAAACACCACTGGGTTGTATAAACACCATTGGTTGATGAAAGAACCAATACACAAGGTAAGCTCATTCCTGGCCATAGGCCTTATAAGAGTCTAGGACGACTAAGA
Source organism: Carlito syrichta (assembly GCF_000164805.1). NCBI lineage: Eukaryota > Metazoa > Chordata > Mammalia > Primates > Tarsiidae > Carlito > Carlito syrichta. Next base: position 50,889 of record NW_007232432.1, read on the forward strand.
GGTAAAAATTAACATGCCGATTTCATAGATCACTAATTGAATGCCAAGTTCCATATGTAAGAAAGCATCAGAGATGGGATTTCTGAAGCCAAATCTGGTTCTGATGAGGTATTTTTATGATTTTTGGACTGTTTGGGGGGGGGAAATGAGGCTATCTGGGACAGTTTCTTCAACCAACTATTGAGATTGTGAGAACATGTTGGTAGTCTCCCTGGGGTGCCATGATCACTTAAATTCATGAAAACCATGACCTTCTGGCGCTTTCCATGTGTGGGTACTTTACCTGCAACAATCCTACCAGGCAGATCCTATGACTATCTCTAATTTACAGATGAGAATATTGACACTCAGAGAAGTAAACTGTTTTGCCCAAGGCCATCCAGCTTATAAGTGACCAATGGGAACTAAAATTGGAATCTTGATCTCAGCACAGACAGCTGTGATGCTCTACTGGCCTGCCTGGCACCAGACTTTTGAAAAAAGGGCCATGAGGGAAAGTCAGGAGGTTCAATCACCCTAGACCTTTCCTCTGGTCCAGGCTGGTACTGCCTGTTGTAAATGCAAGAGTCTTTTTTTTTTTTTTAGTTGGAGTCTCACTCTGTCACTCAGACTGGAGTGCAGTGGCCGCTCCCGGCCACCGCAGCCTCGACCTGCTGGACTCTGGCGATCCTTCCGCCTCAGCCTTCCGAGTAGCCGGATATTACAGGCGCACGCTACCACGCCCGGCTGATGTTTTTGATTTTTTATTGTAGAGATGAGGTCTCGCCAAGTTGGCCAGGCGGGTCTCGAGCCCGCGGGCTCAGGCAATCCACTCACCTCAGCCTCCCAAAGCGCGGAATTACAGGCTGAGCCACCGAGCCCAGCTGCAAGCGTCTTGATGAAAGAACCAATACACAAGGCAAGCTCATTCCTGGCCACAGGGAGGACACTTCCAGAGGGGCTGGGCAACTCTTTTGCTGTGTACAGCCATCTGAAGCCAGGAGCCACATCTACCAAGGAGACTCCTTGCTGAGGAGAAGGATGAATGAGGTAGAGTGAACCCGGGTAGTTGCCAAGGTGGGATTTTGAAGCAGACACAAGTTCGAAAGTTTGGGTCTCCCTCCCACTACTGGGGATGGGCTGGCTGTGTAACCGTTTGTATGCCCACCCAACGCCAACCTGGCACATTGTGACAGGGTAGCTGTGGTCCACAGCATGGCCTCTGCAGGTCAGCAGGCCGACTTGCATTCAAATTCTGAGTTTGACTCTTCCCGGCTGTGCAAACTTGGGCTGGTGACCTTGCCTCTCTGAACCTATTTCCTTAAAGGGAAAAGGGGGTAACAATATCTACTTCTTAGGGTGGTGTGAAAATTACACTGTGGTCTTTGGCCTTCCATGTTGGCACCTTGACAGCTGTGAATATTTTAACACAAGTTGCAGTATCATCAGACTGCAGAATGTCAGAGTCCCAAAAGATCTTCATGATTGTCCAGGACAATGCTCTCAAATTACACATGGGGGAAACTGAGGCCCATAGTGGGGAAGAGTCTAAGGCTTCTCACCAGGTGACCTGCACATTTAACTCACATAGATACAAGGAAAGTTGTTCCTCTTCAGTTCTGCTTCAGCCTCTCCATTTATCTCTAAATGAATGTCTCAGCTAAGTGTTAATATGCCCTTAACACCTTCAGCCTCTATGACTTGCTACTTGCCTTTTCAACAAAGAAAGAGCTGATCTAAGGCTTAGGCCCTCACACAAACAACATTATCTGGTTAGAATTTAAGCACATTTTGCTTTCATTAGATTTATTTCACGATTGCCTTCTTTGGTGAACGTTTTAGTGATGAAAATTTAACATCATCAAAAGTAAACTGACCTAAAAAAAAAAAAGCCTTAAGCAAATAATGGCATAGGAATGTAAGCAGAAAAGACAAAAATTAGTGAAGATGGTATGTGAATGACTGTATTGCAAATGACTGTAATTTGGACTTCTCTAACCAAGCAGGAAAGTCATGGCTTTGAAAGTCAAAAGATCTGTGTGCAAATCCCAGATCTGCTCTTAAAAAAAAAAGTTTTATGAAGATATCATTGACGTACAAAATTGTACACACATATTTGTGTATATATTGTGTGTGTATATATATAAACACACACAGCTTTATATTTTGTTTTGTTTTTGAGACAGGGTCTCACTTTACCCAGGCTGGAGTGCAATGGTGTGATCACAGTCCAACACAGCCTCCATCTCCTAGGCTCAAGCAATCCTTCTTCCTCAGCCTCCTGAGTATCTGGGACTATGGGTGCGTGCCACCACGCCTGGCTAACTTTTGTATTTTTTTGTAGAGACGAGATCGCATACCATATTGCCTAGGCTGGTCTCAGACTCCTGAGCTCAAGCAATTCTCCTGCCTCGGTCTCCCAAAGTGCTGGGATTACAGGCGTGAGCCACAGCACCTGACCCAAACTTTATGTTTTGATATCTATATACATTATGAAATGGTCACCACAATCAAGCTAACTAACATATTCATCACTTCTATCTAGTCACCATTTTGTGTGTGCATGTGTGTATGTTGAGAAGATTAAATTTACGATCTCTCCTCTTGAAAAATTCCAAATATACAACACAGTACTGCCAACCAGCATCACCATGCTATACATTGACTCTTCAGAGCGTATTCCTCTTGTGTAACTGAAACTTTGTGCCCTTAGACCAACATTTTCCCCTCCCCAGCCACAGCCTAATAGCCACTGTCTGACTCGCTGCTTCTATGGGTTTGACTGTTTTAGACTCCCCGTATCAGTGATGAGGCAGGGTAGCTAGCACAGGTTAGACATAGATAGATACATTTCCAATACGTAGGTTTTAGGAAGCATTCGGACATTTTAAAAATTACATTTTACTGTAGACCAAGCTGGCAGCCTACCCCACCCCCGCGGCAAATCAAAAGAAAACTCCATCAGATGCAAGACTAGGACAGCCCAATCTTTCAATTCAGGGTTTAGCATAATAATCTTTAAGAATCTTTCAGGTTGAAGGTGGAAAGTCAAAGACCACCCCTTAACTGACCAAAGCCACAGAAATGATAACTAGACCACCTTTTAGCTAAAGAACCTGTGAATTGGAAACGTCTGCCAGGTCTCCTGCAAAAGACAATGTGGCCAGGAAAAGACCCCTCCCCTTGTCTCCTCCCATCAGGAGCCCAGAGATGTCAATCTCTCCGGAGCCAAGGTTACCTGGACTCCACCCCTTAGTGTATCAATAACTAGGTAGCTATCTAGTTTGGCGTTGAGAGCAAAAGCGTGAATTTTTTTCTTTGAAAAACTTGCCCATGGCAGGTCTTTCTGCCATGAATCTTCCTCCTTCTTTCTTCTCTTTTTCTCGCTAATAAACATTGTTTGAAAACTTTGCCGGCGGCTCTAAAATTCATCTGAGAAACAAGCCAAAGAATTTTGCACCACACCCCACGAGTTCTGCACCACACCCCACCCGGCATCAAGTGAGATTATGCAGTGTTTCTCTTTCTGTGTCTGGCTTCTTTCCTTGGTGTGATGTCCTCCAGCTCCATCCACGTTGTCGTTCAGGACAGGATTTCCTTCTTTTCTAAGGCTGAATAATATTATATTCCTGAGCTGTTCTTCACTAGCCGTGTGACCTTGATTGAGTCCCACGACTCCTCTGAGCCTCAGTTTCCTCATCTACAAGATGGACTCAATAATACCTCCTCAATAGGATTCTTTTAAAGATTAAGTGCCATCAAGCCTATAGACCTCATAATAGGCTTTCAGTCTATTGCAAGTGGCAGAACAGATACCTGGGGAGGTGTGGAACCAGAAAAGTAAAGTTTGCTGTGGCTCCAGGTATCCTATGCTTCCTGTCTTCTCATCCAAGTTGGGTGCGGAAAAGAGCTTGGCTGCAGTTTTCGCCCCACCCCCAACCAGACAGGCAGACTCCAAGGCAAGTAGCTACAGCATTCTGCCTGGCTGGAAATCTCCAAGGATCCCAGCCTGGCTGAAGGAACTTCCTTGTCCTCTAATGGCCAGAGTTTTTCCTGAGAGAGGGGACAAGGAGGCCTCCTGAGACCGGTCCAGAATCGTCCCTGACTCCAGTCTGACTCCTCTGGTGTCTCGAGTCTGGGCAGAGCCAGGAGGTCTCAGGAGTCCCAGCTGCTCTCGTGTGATTCCAGTCTTGTGGAGTCTTTCCATCATGTTTGTTCCCATGGATCAAGCACTGAGTCTGTGCCCCTATTAAATGCTTTCTACACATCCTGTCACTGTCCATCACAACCTATCCATGAGGGATACAGGAATGGAAGCTCTGAGTAGTTAAGCAAGTTACCTATCCCCTGTATCCTGGAGCCAGGATTCCCTGAAGTCAGGACCGATATTCAACAGCAGGCACAGCTGGGCACTGGACAGTTAGAAGGGATGGGTACACGCCATTGTGACAGAGGAGGGTCTTGGGACACTTTAGCGTGCAGAGAGGCTTGGAGGGTCCTGGGTCAGGGTCAGGTTGGCTGAGGGGTTGGCTAGGGAGAGCAAGTGAAAGGCTCAGGGCAATGACTGGACTATGTCCTAACAGCTAGCTCAACTCAGCTGCTGAGCATCAACCAAACAGCCTCGAGCAAGTTTAGGCATTTTTATTTGGTCACAGGCCTCGGAGTTTGTGAAATTCACAAAAAAGTGGCCATATTTTCAAGATGATTATTTCACCAACATCTTTCTCATTCGGTCCTTTTCACAGCTTTGCCCTGCTTGTTGACTTCATCCTGAGACCTTGTTTGAACCTCTGAAAAGCAACATAGGCTTCCTCTCTCTCCCTTTCCCTTCCTCTCCCCTTGGCAATGTTTGATCTGGCTGCTGTGCCAGGGAGGGGAGTGTGTCATGGAGATGGCAGGGGAGCCCTGCAGATGTGCAGAACAGTGTGGTGACTGCCTTATCAGGAAGTGTCCAAGGACTTCCGAGAACCACCAAGAGTCTGGGAGGGTCAGGAGTGGGCATGTAGGGGGAGAGACAGGAACACAGAATCCCAAGGCCAAAAGAAGCCTCTGAATTCAGCTAGAGCAATCTCTCCAGGCATGGGATATTTTTGCCAGGGCCAGTAGTAAAGTTAGGATTCAAAAACAAGAAGAAGAACAACACACTGCACTCGTGAGGACTTCCCCTGTGCTATGATCTCTTTTCTTTTTGGTTGGTAACTCTGCAAAGCTGTAGCAGTCAGCATCCCTCTTACAAGAAGAGGAAACAGCACCACTTGCTCAAAAACTGAGTGTGGAACTCAGAGGTCAGGGATCTGTTTGGGGCTGTTCCAAATTCTAGTTGTAAAGACCTTGGGTAGGTTCCTTTACCCATGGGACTTGCTTTCCCCATACTACAAGGAGAATAACATCTTGAATCCGCAGTGCACGCCTTCACTGCAAAGGCTAAATGCAACAATGGCTGGGCAAAGACTTCAGGGTCAGAAGAGCCCACCGTGGAGTGATGCTGATTACAGAGAAGGGTTGCATGAGGCACCTGGCAGCTCTTCATGGGATTCAGTAATCATTGCTGCACCATGAGTCTCTTCTCCCTTCAGGTATTGCCAGGTAGGGCTCTAGGTGGCTCTGATTCATTGGCTCAGCCTGGTTGGCTTCTTGCTGCTCTCATGATGCCCCTGGGTCCAACCCTTCCCTTAGTCGATGCAGTTCCCCTCTTCCCTCCCCTCAACAAAACTGGCCCTTGCTCTGTCCCTGCCTCTCAGTCTCCAAGCCCCTCTGGGTGGTATGCAGTGGGATCAGGACATCTCCCGACTTTGTTTCTGTGGATGCTATCGAGAAGGTGCTTGTTCTCCTGGCATGGCAGAGGCAGAGCAAGTGGCCTTCTAAAGATTCTGTTGGGGCATTTGGGGCGTTAGGAGAGGATCTTTCTTGATGGCGATGGGTAGTTCCTCCTTCAGCCATGTCATGTGGGTGGGTGGTGCCCTGACCCTTGGTGTAATTGTGGACAAGTCATTCTGGCTGCCTTACCTTTGGAGGCTTCATCTGCAAAATGAGATTGTTAATACCCACCTCTTAGGGCACTGGGCAGATGAGATGGCACAGTCTATGTGCTGTACCTCCCGGTTCCCCACTGCAGGTCTGCTGGGACACTTCCTCCCCATTAGGTGTGAGGGTTCAATTCCCTGCCCCAGGGTGGGGGGAGGGTCTCAAAAGAGAGATCCCCAAGAGGGAGAGACCTCAGATCTTGGATCCCAAGAATGTTCCCTCTGCCACTCCCACCCTAAGGTCTAAACTGTGAGGTTACTCACTGGATTTTCTTTGTGAAGTTCTTAGAAACGATGCCACCTTCTTGCTGTTTCTCTTCGTGTTTGCCTGTAAGGAAGAGAAACGTGGTGTGTCAGCATCTACATGACTGTGGCACAGTTCAGAACTCAGCCTTGGATTCAGATCCTGGCTCTGGCCCTGCCTCGCTGTGTGCCTCTGGGTTGGTCTGGAGACTCCAGATGTCTGAATCTCTGGTCCCTCGTCTGCTCCATGGACCCATCTATGCCCGTCTCCCAGGATACTGTGAAGATGCAACAAGATAATGGACAGGAATGGAGGCTTTGATCATGGTCTGCAGGAAATCTTAGGAAATCACAGAAACCAGGCCACATGCTGTGCCCTCTCTTTCAAGTCTCCCATCTCATCCCTCTCTCCTAACCCTCCAGTAGAACCCTGGTGCTAATATCCCAGATGAGGTGGCAGATAAAAAGCAGGGTCACCCAGCTTGCTTTACAACTCGCAAAGCCCCTTCCTCACTCTGAGTATGGGCTTCTTTCTCCCTTTGTTCCTAGCATGTAAACTGAGACTGGGTGATGGGCCCAAGGTCGTCCAGCAGGTGAGTGGCATCTCTGGGTTTTGAATCAGCTCCCTCTGCATCTAGGCCAAGTTCTGGGGCCTGATGCCCCTCTGTCCTCAAATCTCTGTCTGTCCTGGCTCCCGGTGAACTCTCTGAGTCACATTATCTGTACCCAATTGTGAAAGCAGAGTCTGGAAATAATGCTTCAATCTGCTAAAAGCACCCAGCCCTTCCCAAGGAAACTCTTCTTGGGAAAGGACATGTTAGCATCACGGATGTGAAATTCCACCAGCCTCACCGCCCATGGGGTGGTGGTGGGGGGGTGGAAGGGGAAGAGATTAAAAATTTTCCCCCTAGGGAGGAAAGTGATGAAATGACAAGAAGGCTTGTGCCCAAACTGGCTTTTATCTTGCTCTTTATTCGGCAAATTCTGATCCTCTGGCCCAGCCTCATTTTTTTTCTTTAATGGAGAAGGTGTCTCCATTTCCTCATCTCTACAATAAATCAAAAAATCAGCCAGGCATGGTAGCGCATGCCTGTAATTCCGGCTACTCGGAAGGCTGAGGTGGAAGGATCGCCGGAGCCCAGCAGGCGAGGCTGCGGTGGCTGGGAGCGGGCACTGCACTCCAGTCTGGGAGACTGAGTGAGACTCCAACTCAAAAAAAAAAAAAAAAATTTATTGTAGAGATGAGCTCTCACTAAGTCGCCTGGGTGGGTCTTGAACCCGTGGGCTCATGCAGTCCACTTGCCTTGGCCTCCCAAAGTGCTGGGATTATAGGTTGAGCCACCAAGCCCAGCCGAGATTTTTTTTAAAATTAACTATTTGTGGGTGATTACATTATTAGTTGCTTTATTATTAATTATTTCTTTGTTAATAACATTTTTCTGATTACAAGATAATGCATGTGTATGTTAGAAAATAAAGAAAAAAGCATCAAAACCACCCATAATTCCATCACCTCAAGGAAGCCACTAATAACATTTTACATTTCAGACTTTTCTTCCTATATTCCTTAGAAATGTATAAATGTTATATAGTATAGATGTATATAAATATTTTATAGTATAGATGTATATGAATATTTTATCAAATAGCATCATTCTATACATTATGCTTGAAACCTGTTTTTTCCTCTTGCTAACAAATTAAGATTACTTTTCCATATTACCAAATATTCTTTGCTGACATTATTTTTAATAGCTGCACAGTGTTTATGGGAGGAATACTGAAGAGTTCATTTAGCTAGAGGCCGGGCATGGTGGCTCACACCTGCAATCCCAGCACTTTGGAAGGTCAAGCCCGCAGGATTGCTTGAGGAGTTTGAAATCAGCCTGGGCAACATAGCGAGACCTCATCTCTAGAAAAAAATGGAAAAGTAAGCCGGGCACAGTGGCACACAAGTGTAGTCCCAGCTACTCGGGAAGCTGAGGCAGGAGGATCTCCTGAGCCCAGGAGACTTAAGGATGTGGTGAGCCATGATCATGCCACTGCACTCCACCCTGGGAGACAGAATGAGACCTTGCCCCCCCCCCCCAAAAAAAGAGTTCAATTAGCCAATCTCCTACTGAGGGTGTTTCCAGCATTGGAAGGAATCTCATAGCACTGAACATTCTTCTAGCTAGGCCTAACAGGATCTTTGCACCAGGTGAATCTAGGATTAACTTCAAGTTCTAGGATTTCTAAGACTTGATCCATAATGTCAAAATACCCTCAAGAAAGGCTGTCCCAATTTACTCCTCCACCACCAGGGCCAAGAGGGATACACTGATAGGAATTCATTTTTAAACAAGAATGTCTAGCTAACCAGGACATGCTCTCCTGTAAATGTGCGGCTGTCCAAAGAGTTTATTCTGTGCTGCCAAGTCTGTGACTACCAACTGCCTGGCTCCAGCATGGGCCCGCAGCCAGATTAGCACTGTCTGTTCTTTGGTACCCTCCCCAAAGCCAGGACCTCCGGAGACCTGCTTCCCCTGGAGGCAGGCCAGTGACTCTGACTCAGCCCTTTTGCATCTTGGAGTCCTTCCTCGTGCTTGGTGCCCGGGAATAATAACTGATGATAACGTGAACAACAAAAGCAAACTTACAGAGAACTTTCTTGGTATCAGCCACTGTGCCAAGAACCTTACCTACAGCAACTCATTTGATTTTTACAGTCACTTTAAAGAATAATAGTAAGATAATAATAAAAGCAGGGACTTTTATTATTGCCATTTTGTGGGTGGGAAAACCGAAGTTCAGAGAGGTTAAGTGCTGTGTCCACGGCCACACAGTTTGGAAGTGAGTGGGGCAAAGATTCAAAAGCAGGCAGGTAAGTTTCAGAATGCTGGGGTTTGAAAGTAAGTCCCTGCTCTGACATTTCCTAGTATATCTCTGAACCTCAGTTTATTCTTCTCTAAAATGGGGGTGACAGCACCTACCTTACTGGGTCACTGAAGGAGCAAATGAAAGTGAGACAGAATGGCTTTGAAAATTGTAAAAATACTGTGTAAAAGTGGACACTTGCAGTTTTATTCTGATGTCTGGGGAAAAACTACTCTTCAGAAACTGTCTGAAGACAGAGATGTCTCTGTCTCTGTTCTGAAAACAGGGCACTGGGGTGAGGAAAGAGAGACTCTCTGAACAGTGATATCTTCAAGATTTCTACAAGTTGGGGCCTGGGGCTGGGGTTAATCGGGTTGAAAGAGGGTATTATTAAGAGGATTGACTTGGAGCTTAATTTGCATATCATTTGCATACTTAGATTGTGTATTGGGGCAGTTTAAGGATTAAGAGTGATTCTTAATTTTTTATTTTGCCTTCCTATCTACGTGAAACATTTTATTTTTGTAAACAGAAAAAGTAATTATGATTTTTTTTTAAAAATGCATCTGGAAGCTAGGGGAAGCCAGGGGCCCCTTGCAGCCACCATTTTCTCGACCTGCCTCAGAAAAAGTACACGCCAAGGAGCAGGCATCAGCACTCTGGAAATGCTGGAGGAGCAGGCATCAGCACTCTGGAAATGCTGTTGGCCCAGCTAAAGAAAGAAGGTGCTGTTTTCCAGGAGAACAGAAGCCAGGGATTAAAAAGAAGGGGTGGGAATAAGGCCTTGGGGCGTTCCAGTCTTTGTCCTAACAAGGACCTGGCCCAGTGGCCCGTGAAGCGAACATTCTTTGGCTAGTAACTGCAGGATGAGGGTAGGAGATGTGAGGCTTGATGAAAACGGTCACGTCTAGCATTCTTCAAACACTTCCCTGAAACAAGATCCTTGCACGTGGACAAAAGGCTCTGATAAGTCCTGCAGTGAGGTGACCTGTTTATAATTTATAATTTTGTTTCATCTAGCACCTTCTAAAACTCGGAACTTGCCTTCCTCTTTCTCAGATGCCAAGTAATACCTTAAAGTACACCATTTGGCAGATACTGATCTAGTCTACCTCTTCATAAGGCCACCAGTAAAGCAGAGGCCCCAGAGACAGTGGGAAAGTTTTTTTTCTGAGTTGGAGTCTAACTCTGTCACCCAGGTTGGAGGGCAGTGGCACACTCCCGGCCACTGCAGCCTCAACCTGCTGGGCTCGGGCAATCCTTTCACCTCAGCCTTCCAAGTCGCTGAAACTATAGGCACGCGCCACCATGCCCAGCTAATTTTTTGATTTATTGTAGAGGTGAGGTCTCACCAACCTGCCCAGGCTGGTCTTGAACCTGTGGGCTCAGGCAATCCTCTCACCTCAGCCTCCCAAAGTGCTGGGATTATAGGCGTGAGCCACTACACCCGGCTGGCAGTGGGATTTGCCCAGGGCCACACAGTCCCAAGTAGATCCAGTTGTTCTGACTCAGAACCATCCACAAAGGCCATGGAGAAGTAGGTGTGGTCTTAGATGAGTTACTTTATCTGGGTCTCAGTTTCTTTATCTATAAAATGGGGTTAAACAAACTACCCACACTTCCCAGGAGGTCTTTGTGAGGAAACAGTGAACCAGCACAGGTAGGCATTCAGCACAGGGCCCAGCACAAAATGCTTGTGAAAGAGCAGACTTGTCATGATGTGGTGTCGAATGGAGACTGGATCTGATATCAGACTTCCCTTGAAAGTTGTGTTTTTTGTTTTTTTTTGAAGTGGGATTTGTTGAGAGGACAGAAAAGCTCCCACAGTGGGAGGGGACCCGGAGGGGTTGCCTGAAAGTTGTTTTTTAAATAAAGCCCCGATATCAATTTTTAAAAATTTTTATTTTTTTTTTATTTTTTTGAGTTGGAGTCTCACTCTGTCGCCCAGACTGGAGTGCCGTGGCCGCTCCCGCCACTGCAGCCTCTACCTGCTGGGCTCTGGCGATCCTTCCGCCTCAGCCTTCCAAGTAGCCGAACTACAGGCGAGCACTACCACGTCTGGCTAATTTTTGATGTATTGTAGAGATGAGCTCTCGCCAAGTTGCCCAGGCGGATCTCGAACTCGCAGGCACAGACAATCCACTTGTCTCGGCCTCCCAACGCACGGTATTACAGGCTGAGCCACCAAGCCTGGCTTCAATTTTACTTTTTAAACCTATGTTATGGAAGCCCTTGCATGTAGCTTCAAGGGATTTGGGTTCTATCTAGCTGAAGTCACTAGCTGCACGTTGAAAAGGCTCTGTCTTTGTCTTATTTACTCCCCCAATGACCCCATTTTATAGATGTGGAAATTGAGGCTCCATGACGTGCCCAAAGTTTCTGGATTAGTTAGATACTTAGCTGGGATCTCAGTCTGGGCCTGCCAGACCTCACTTGTGAAGAAGCACCTACAGGATGGGCTCGGTGGCTCAGCCTGTAATTCCAGCATTGTGGGAGGCCGAGACGAGTGGATTGTCTGTGCCTGCGAGTTCGAGACCCGCCTGGGCAACTTGGCAAGACCTCATCTCTACAATATATCAAAAATTAGCCAGGTATGGTAGTGCGCGCCTGGAGTTCCAGCTATTTGGAAGGCTGAGATGGAAGGAACGCCGGAGCCCAACAGGGCGAGGCTGCGGTGGCCGGGAGTGGCCACTGCACTCCAGCCGGGGCAACAGAGTGAGACTCCAACTCAAAAAAAAAAGAAGTACCTAAAAAAGAGGATGGTGAAAAAGCCCTCCAGGCTGGACGGAGGGTCTCTTGGAGGGGTCACAGGGTATGGTAGATCCTTGAGCCTGGGCTAGAAGCCTCTAGGACCCTAAAAAAGCAAGGACAGGAGGAACAGCGATAATCACCCCGTTTACAAAGTACCAGGCAGGCACTATTATTAGTTCCATTTTAACAGACACTTTGCATATATTACCATATATTGTGTGCATATATTTAATCTTCCCTACTGTCTTGCAGGATGGATAGTATTATGATGCCCATTCTGCAGATGGGGAACTGAGGCTCAGAGGGTAAAAAGACTTTTTCATCCACATGCACGCAACTCGCAGACAGCACTGCTGGGATCTGAACCCAGGTCTCAAAGATCATCTATCATTTATTATTGGGACATTATGTGCCCAGCACTTTAACAACAACAATAATAATTATATTGGCTCCTGTGTTCTAGTACTATGTATGTACACACTTTAAGGTATCCCTCCATTTAGTATAACAATCCTTATGGTAAAAGCTTTGGAACCCCCATTTCCAGATAAGAAAACAGAAGCAAGAAGTTACTTTGCACATCCTGCTGGTTAGAAACCCGTGCCTGTCACCCCAGCCAACTCAGAGAGCCCTGGCCAACTCCCCACCCCTCACTCCCCACCCTCCCCACCACCCCCCACCTCCCATTCCCCCACCATTCCCGCCAGGGCCCCCAGTGTGTCTCTGGTCCACCACACCCGCCGCCAGAGACTCTGATGCACATAATTCCACCCAGAGTGGTTTTGAAACTCCCCTTGAATGCTACTAGGACTAGTTTCCACCCAGCCGTGTTTGCAGTGGCTTGTATTGATTTTCTGGAAGGCAGGCCTCTGCCGGGAACACACTCTTTTTAATGGAGGTTAATTGGGAAGGAAGGAAAAGAAAGTCTTTTCTGCCACCCAGCTCAGCAGGGGCTGGGCTTCCTGTCTCTTCTTTCCTTTTCCCAGTGTGTTCCTTCTCCCAGGCTGGAATGTGGCAGCAAAAGCCCTTGGCCTAAAATTGGGGACAGGGTCAGCTGCTGTTCAGGTCCTGCTGCTGACTCATGGCACGACTGACTGTGAAGAAGTCCTGCCTGGGCCTCGGCCGCCTCAACTGCAAGGTGGGACCAGACACTCCTGCAACTCGGGGCTGGACTGAGAATTATTTTGGAGGAAAAAGATAAGCATTTTAGCTTATCTTGGCACCAAGGGCATTTTAGCAGCCTTTAGCATCTGGTAGGCGCTCAGTAAATCATGAATTCTCTCTGGCCTCCCGATTCTCAGACAGCCTGGGTCTGAATCCTCGGTGGCCTTGGGCAAGTTGCTTTAACCGCTCTGTGCCTCAGTTTCCTCATCTGTAAAAAGAAGAGATAAATTGGACCTGCCCCCTCTTCTGGTTGTTGTGTTAGCTGAGACGTCACAGGCTACAGTGCTTACCAAGGTGCTTGGCAGATAGTAAGTGCTCAGTCAAGGCTACCAATTAACATCATTATAATTACCAGTGAGCCTCAGTTTCCTTATCTGGGATAAGGGAAGGTGTTTCCCTTAAAACCTGTTGTGGTTATTAACACTATCATAGCCCAACATTAAATCTGGCCTTTCAGACCCTGTGTTGCACCCTGGGCATGATAAATTCTTCTTCTTTTTTAAATTTGTATTTCTTCTATATCTGCCTGACTTTCTGTCAAAATGTCCGACATGGCTTCTATTTTTCTGTCTGTCCCGATACAGTGTCCAAAGGCTCCAGCAGCTGAATCAGGTTGAGGTTCAGAAGGCCTGGAGAAGAGAGCCTTCCCAAAAAGATAACTTTGCGGGCTGCATTCCTGAGCCCTGAAGTCACCTGTGTCCTGCTGTCACAGCATCTCCCCTCTGAGGAGAATTTCTCCTGGCCATTCCCAGGGCTAAGGCCTACACACACACACACACACACACACACACACGCACACACACCCCGCCAACTCACCAGACACCTCCACGTAGCCATCCTTGGTCTTCACCATCAGCTCCTCCGGCTTGAAGCTGTGCACATTCACACACACTTTCCAGGGCTCCCCAGGGAAGGGTGGGAGGGTCCTGCCCTCCGTGGGCACCCCAAACCTGGCTGTGGCACCGGGCCCTCGGGGCACCATGCCCGACCTCAGGGTCCCCGGCCAGGCAGAGGAGAGACGAGGCAGGGCCCAGTCAGGCCAAGAGGCAGTCAAGTCATCGGGGAAGGGGTCCATGCCAAAGCCATCGTCCAGCAGGCGGGAGGAGAGGGGGGAGTCCCGGAAGGGGTCTCGGCGCAGGCGGCTTGGGTAGTGGCAGGAGAAGGGTATCTGACCGTCAGCCATGGCGGCTGCTGCGCTGAAGGGGAAACAGAGGCTCGGAGAGGAGGGGTGGCCTGTCCAAGGTCACACGACAAGCTGGTGTGAGTGGGCTGGCCTTCAAGGCTTATTCTTCAGCTTCAAAAATTGCTTATCTTCCGTCTGAGAGAAGCAGAACCACCCACAGCCGGGAAAGGGAGTGCCGTTAGGCTGCGGTCCCAGCCCCCGAAGGCGACCCCGGCTGGTCCAGCAAGAGCCCCAGAGGGCCCTTCTCCGCACCGCCTCGCCAGAGATCAGCAAACCACAGTCCTCCCAGGCTGCCCAGGCTCGCAGCCAGGACGCCGAGGTCTAGAGCGGAGCCGGGAGCTCACCAAACCCAGGGGAGGCGCGCCTAGAAAGTTCTCCCGGCTTCTTCTGGGCTGGGAGCGTTCTATTTATTTGCTAGGGAGGCTGGAGGCGGGTTCTGCAAGCGCCTCCTGTTACAGGAGTATTCGGAGGTGATGAACCAGCCCCGGAGAATCCGCTGAGGGAACAGCTGGGCTGTGGGGTGGGGGGAGCTGGGAGGGGCCGCGGCGTCCAAGTTCAGCCGGCCCCTCGGACACTCCCTCCTCCCTGTTCCCCGGCCGCCGCGCTCGGCTCCGCCCCCTCCACTGCTCCGGGAGCCGCCGGCCCCAAGCGGGGCACTGAGGCCCGGCTATTAATAACCCTGGGCCCGGCGGAGAGCTCAGGTCACCCTCTGGAAATACCTTCCCCAGCGCGTGTTGTATCTTGCCTTTTCCCTGGGGACCTGCAGAAGGAGGCGAGAGAGCCAGAAGCCCAGTGGGTTTGAAGGATGGCCCTGGGTGGGAATCTCCACTTGCAATGAGGCTGAGGTCTCAGAACCTCAATGTCCCCTGGGAGAGTCGTAAGAAAAAAGGATATTTATATATGCATAAACATTTAGCATAAAATAAATATAAATTTAGAAATATAAATATATAATATAGGCATATATAAATTTATTATATATAATTCTATATAATGTATAAATGTATTTGCATGAAATATTCATATATTATATTTAAATCCTATATTTATGTGTCTAGGAGATATTTATATATTGTATATGTATATAAATACATCTATTTATATTTGTAGAAATATTTAAATATATATCATATTTACATAATTATATACTTATAAACAATATATTTATATAAATATGTTTGAATATGTGTATGTGTTCGTTCGTGTATGTGTATTCAAATGACACTTGGTAAAGCATGATAAAGACTTTATTGGGCAGGGGGCCATCTCACTAGGTATAAGCACTACTGCAAGGGGATTTTGCAGTGGGGGAGAAAGCTCAGACCCAACTCCCCATACAGCAGGGGCAAGTAGGGATTGATAGCCAAGCAGCTGGGTAGGAATCAGTGAATGGAAAATTACTAAGAGGAAAATCAGGGATCAAAGGGATCCTGGCGCCTAGCAGGATTCCAGCTGAAGACAGGCCGGGCTGGGTTGCTCAGACATCCTCTGCGGGATGGTGGAGTGGGAAGATCCTGATTAGATAGCGAGGGGGATCAGATGTTGAATATGGGTGTTTGTGGCCAAACTGACTTAGCAGGTTTTGTCCTGAATTTTATAAGAAACTACACAGATGGGCTTGGGATATAATTCTGAAGCCTGATTAAGGTTTGGTGAAGCAAGGAATCTTTGTCGGCAGTAACGTTATCCCCAGGCTTCCCTGAGTTGTCAACTTTCCTGCCTGTAAAATGGACGTAACTGTAGCCAGCGTACGGATGTGTCATGAGGAATGCATAGGTGATTCTCATTTGGTGTTTAGCAGACTGATGGCACCTTATATTTTCAATTTTGAGTTATTGATTACATAATGCTCGCTCTGTACCAAGTCCTGTTCTAAATGTTTCATAAATATTAACTTATTTAATCCTCACTAACAAACCCGTGAGGTAAGGATACCGTTTTATAGATGAAAGAACTGCCGTAGGAAGTGTGAATGAATAGTAGCTTCTATTATTATCATGACTGTTCATAATGATCCTTATCGAAAGGTGCTATAGTCTGAAACTCAAAGCCTAGCCCTCCCTGCTCCTCCCACGCAGCTTGAAGAAAGAATTTACAAATCCTCCTTTGGCCTAAAGGCCCCTTGGGCCTAGGTTCCTATCTTTGATCTGTCCCCAACAGGTAGACAACTTCGGGCATGCAATTTTCCCTCGGTGAACTTCAGGGTCTCAGTCCTGCTTTCTTCATGGGGTGGGGGCAGGTTGAGGATGTTAAGGAATTCAGTGAGTCACAGGTTGAGAAATTGTTTTGACATTACACAGTGCTTGTGTGAGGCAGTTTGCTAAAAATAATAATACGGAGAACAACAACGATCACAATTGTTTATCTCCTCCTGTGTATCTGTTCTTGGAATTTATACATTTCAGACATTATTGAGTTAAATCCTCACAACAGCATCACTATTATCATCAACCTCATTTTGCAGATAAGGAAACAGAAACACAGAGCCTTGGTCTTTGCATGCAGGTGTATCAGGTGGTAGGGTCTGGAGGTGGAGAACCTAGGTTTTGAATCCCAGAGCTGTGCTGAACTGACAAATGGAGACCCCCACCCTTGCCCCCGGCCCTGACAGAGGGAGGCCGGGGACCCACAGCATGGCACATCCAGAGTGACTGGGGCCCCACTTGATGTGGGGTGAGCTCATCAGGCTGGAAGCTTTGGGCTGACGTCATGGCCAGGCACAGAAACCTCAGCTCTCTCTGTAATTACAGCTGGGCGGGGCTGACTGAGTTTGAAGCCAGTTATGGGGAGAATCACTGCATGACACATGACATCAGGAGAAATCTGGCCCTGCCTGGGACCTGGGTGGGGGCTGTGGTGAGATTTCTGAGTGGGTGGGATGGGGTGGAGGTGGCTTGGTCCAGAACGAGTTTGTGTGTGCACTGGAGTGGGTGTGGGGGTGAATGTGTGTTTATGTGTTATGGGGCTGTGTTTATTTATGGGTGAGGCTGCTGGTAGGTGTGTTCTGGAAGAGTCTTCTCTTCTCCTCCCCGCACCCCCCCCCCATGTCCCCTCCACAACCCCTCCTCCAAACCTCCAGAAGATCCCTCTGCCGAAAATGAGGCTCAGTTGGGATCAGGGAGCCAGCAAGGAGGGGAAGCTTAAGGAGGAAGCAGGGAACTTAACCTCATTGACTGAATCCACCTTCTCATTTCAAGGATGAGAGGGAGGAGAGGGATGATGTGCAACTAGAACACAGAAGTAACAACCATTAACATTTGTGGGGGCACGTGCACGTGGCAGCTTCTGTTCTAAGCCATTTATTTATTTAGGGGCTGGGTTCTCACTCTGTCTCCTAGGCTGGAGTGCAGTGGCAAGATCACGGCTCACCACAGCCTTAACCTCCTGGGTTCAGGTGATCCTTTTGCTTCAGCTTCCAGAGTAGATAGGACTACAGGTGCGTATCACCATGCCCAGATAATATTTTGATGTTTAGTAGAGACGAGGTCTCGTTATGTTGCCCAGGCTGGTCTCTAGCTCCTGGACTCAAGAAATCCTCCCACCTCGACCTCCCAGAGTGCTGGGATTACAGATGTGAGCCACTGCACCCGGCCATATTCTAAGCACTTTAAACTTATGCGTCTAAGCTCTTCTAATCCTCCCTATAATCCTATGAGGAAGGAATTTGCATTATCTTCATTTTATAGATGAGAAAACTGAGGCACAGAGAGATTACATGACTTGCCTGTGTCAGGGGCAGAACTGGGATTCAAACCTGGGTAGTGTGACTCTTGACCCATCTGCTACACTGCCTCTGCAATCAAAGTCATAGCTCACATGTATTGAGCGCTGACTGTGTGCCGGACTCTGTGATCAATAGTTTTATTGCCTCGTAGTTCAGAGACGTGAAGCCTGACTCCACACAGCCGACGGAGGATTCAAACCCACACCAACAGAACTTGGGAGTGCACAGTAATAACCAGTATGGGACAATATTGCCCAGGTCTTGCTCAGAGATCCCTCCACACCGCCTGGTGTCCCGTTCCCCTGGGGCTCTTACTACCGTTCTGGGTCAGGCCAGCCTTCTGTTCGGGGAAGCTGGGGAGAGAGTTAGCTGCTCTTGCTGATGGGGCCACCTGGTGAGGAGTTAGCTAACACAAGCAGAAAGTGGTCAGTAAACCCCACGGACTGTCATCAGCCAGGTGGCAACATGAGGCCAGGCTCAGGAGAGGACAGGGAGGGGAAGGGGCCTCCAGGAAAGAAAGACTTTGGCAGTTAGGGGATGTGGGCATTGGATAGGGGGAAGGGAGGATGTTAGATCCTGGGAACCAGAACAAGGATTCTCTTGACTGCCATCCTTGGGGTTTTCACACGGGACGCGCCACAATTAATCTTCAAAACAGCCCGGAAGGCGATGACATCACCCTGCATTCTGGAAACTGGGGCCCAGCGGGGGAGAAACAGCAGCTTGAAGTCACACAGGTGGTGCCTGGACAAACTAGGACAAAAACACAACTGCCAAATTCTGTGTTTTTTCTTTCCACTGTAGCAAGAAACAGAAGCCCCACTCTCCCCTAGGGGATTTCCAGCCCCTGCCCCTTTCCAGGGTCTGCAGACTTCTCCCAGTCTCTCCAGTGCCCCTGGATCTCAGCACATCCTCTAGCAAACAGGAGGTGACATGCTCATGCCTGTTTCTCTTTCCTTTTCTCAGACCCCCTGCGATGACACTAATGGAATTTCCAGCAAGGGTCCATGACAGCAGGACCCTTGGAGTGTCGTTCACAGCAGCATCTTCAGGGCCTAGAGGCCTTCAGCAACCTTGTGTCTGAAGTGTCCGTCCCCCTCTGGTAGACTCTACACACAGTAACAGCATCAAAACATTAGCTAAAAATTCTGAAAAACATAGAAGGCGCCAGGCACCAAGTTAGAGATTTTCCAAGCATGTTCTTATTTCGTCTTCACAACAACCTCCTGGAAGTATTATATGATCATTATTCCTGCTGTACAGATGAGGAAACTGAGACACGAGACATCAAGTGACTTGCCCAAGGCCACGAGTTTGGGGATTCTGAACCCAGGTCTGTCTGAACTTCAAGCCCAAGCCTCTTTCCTCTGCCATACACCCCCTCAAACAAATGAATATATAAGCAAATAAAATAAACAACCCATATGATCTCTCCATAAATAAGCCTAGGCTGTCACAATCCTAGGAAGGAAATGCTTATTTATTGAGCTCTGGCTTCCTCCTATTATTTTCTTCAAAATTCTTTCCAGGGTTTCTTTCTCCCAACTACCTCTGTAAACAACAACAATAATAGTAATAGTAATAACACTCAAAATTTTGTACCAGTTGTAAGTGCTTTGCATATTATTAAATCCTCACTGGAACTGTTCTAAGGTAGATATTATTATCCCCATTCACAGATAACAATATTGAGGCACAGAAAGGTTAAATAACTTGCCCAAGGTCACACAGCTGGGATTGCTGGGATTTAAGTCTAGACACTTTGGCTCCAGAGTGTGTTCTTAGCCACATGTGATTGCATGAATAACAATAACAACAACGTCAACAAAATGATAGCAATGCTACCTACCATTATTTGAGAACAATTACATGCCAAGCTCATCAAAATGTCCTCTGTGCTCTACCTCTTTTAATCCTCATAACAACCCTTTGAGGTGGTAGTCCTATTGTTAACCACATTTTCCAGTCAAGTGATCTAAGGCAGAGTCAGATCTGGGCTGACGGGCTCCAAAGCTCTTAGCTGCCCAAGGAGTCTGTGCCATCTGGCCCCCAACATGCCCAGTCAGCACTGGCCCTCCAAACCCAGACCAACCCAGCAGACCACAGCTGACTTTCAGGCCACCGGCCCACCTCTTTTCCCGTCTTCTCACTGGGCTTTCTTCTCTGGAACCTTCTTCCAGCCCCTCCTGACCTTCTCAGCAGAACAAACGACACAGGGAAGGCATTGACATTTGAGAGCGTGGAGGTTGCCTGGGAAGAGCTATCCCTGAATCAATCAGATGGATCCTTACATATTGCCAAAATGAAAGCTGCTCAGAGCCAGGGCAGGGGGTAGGGGCACAACAGCCTTTATCCTGCAGCTGCCCCAGCAGAAGGATTTCAGGGGTCAGCTATGGGACTGTTCTCTTTCCCCCCATCCTCAAGGAGGAACACTCAGGGGCTCTATTCCTTATTCCTGAACCTTCTGAGGGCTTCTGAGTTTCCCTTCTATGGTCCAAATAGTCTGCATCCAGAGAACTAATATCTCAACTAACCAAAATTTTCAGCATGTGACTGGGCTGGTATTTCCTGCTTAAGAAAGACAGTAGAATGTGGTGGGTAATAATGAGAACAGATCTGGATTTGAATCCTGTTAGCTCTGCTACTATGAGCAAGGGACTTTGCCTCTCTGAGCCTCTGTCTTGTCATCTGCTAAATGAGAATGGTCACAGTACTTATTTCACTGAGTAGTTGTCAGCATGGTTAGTGAGGGGGGCATAGACAGTGAGGAAAATGGTCAGGGAAGAGGGCGCAGGCCAGATCACATGGGGCCTTGTAGACCCTTAATGGGAGTTAGGACTTTGTCCTCAGCACACTGAAGAACCATTAAACTGGAGAGGAAAGGTAATGTGATGAGAACCAAGTTCTTGCAGAGAGGGTCTTTGCGGGCTCTGGGGAGGCCAGCAGGAGGCTGCTGTGTGGTCCGTGTAAAATGACAACGTAGGGTAGGTTGTTGGCTGAGGAGAGGTAAAGTGTGGATATGATCATGTTATAATGAAGAAGCAGGAGCATTTTCACTGCTGATTGTTAACTGGATAGGAGAAGAGGGTGTGGCATCAATTGCATTGCTTGGACTGCTGATTGGATGGGAGGGGAAGAGAAGGTAGCATGAAATGAATTGCTTGATTTCTGATTGGATGGGAGGGGAAGAGAGGGTGGCATTGCTTGGTTTTCAGATCTTTCAGCTGGGCGGATGGTGGTGCTGCTCAGTGAACGTGAGGGGGAGAAGATGCCAGTCGAGAGACATGTCTGTTCGTTTACTCATTAAGTATTAAGTTCTTATGGGCAAAGCATCAGCCTAGGGGCAAGAGATGAAGCAGTGAACGAGGCAAAAGTTCGTGCTTTCGTGTCTCAATAAGCAAATAAACAACGAAAAGAATTTCAGACACTGTAAAGTTTATGAAGAAAATAAAGGTTCCTCGCCGTGTTTTTCATCTGATTCCCTCTACTACCCACTCCTTGGTCAAGGTGCTTCAGTCAAAGGGGTCTCCTTTCTGTACCTCAAACAAGAGTCAAATTTCTTGCTGCCTAAGGACCCTCCCCACTGCTTGTCCCACTGCCTGGAACACCCTTCCCCAGGTCTCCATAAGGCAGATCTCTTCGTTCATCTGTGTCTCTACTGAAGTTTCACTTACAGAGAGAAACCTTCTCTAACTTTATCTAAAGTCACCTTCTCTCTCGTCAGCTGGTGTATTTTCCTTCTTCGCACTTGCCATAAGTGGTAGTTGTATTTTACATCTAATTATGTTTGTCTGCCTCCTCTGTTAGAATATAAGTTCCATGAAGGCAGAGAAGAGGGGCTTCTGTCTGATTGTTCATGGCTGTGTTGTTGGCACCTAGAGCAATACCTGGCATATAGTCAGGGTTTAATAAAATGTGTGGTTTGAGGTTATCGTTAGCATTGTTTGCCAAACATTTCCAGTTGCTCCCCTCCTGCTTTCTGGGCACATGGGTGGTAGCAATGCGCTTCCTAAACCCACCGAGGAGCTGTGTAACTCACTGTGGCCAGTGACTTGTGAGCAGGAGTGATGTTCATCGCTGACAGGTCAATGTCCTTAGCTGCCCACAGGAGACGCTTGGCTCCATACAGGCAGGACCCTTGGGTGATGTCTCTTTCCCTCTGTATTATGATCATCAACATCACAGTCACCAACATCACTAATGCATAGACTGTCCCTGCTGGCCCACAATGGACACAGATGAGAAATAAAACTTTGTCCTTTCAAGGCATTGAAGTTCTGGACTTATTTGTTATTGCAGCATAACTTAGCCTGTTCTGATGGGGAGTATTCCTAATTCTGTCCTTTTGTGGTTCTTTGTTTTGCTTCAAAATAACTTCCTTAGTACTAATATTATTTCTGAGGCCTAAATGATTCTATTTCCTTCTCTGTCAAGAGCCCGGCTGGGAAAGTAGGATGTGTTCCTCTCAGTTTGGGACATTTATGAAGAGTATTGTCATGACCGCCTTACGCAGAGGGTGGTTCTGAGCTCTTTGAGAGAGAGAGAGTTGGACAGTGTGCAATCTTGATGTCCCCCCTCCAAGATACCTCTGAGGTTAAAGCTGGAGCTGGTTTGACCAGTTGATGACTTTGACTACAAGTAATTGCTATAGAAACAGTTTTTTTTAAGGACTGGGAGTGACAGCTCTTAGGAGTGTTCAGCCTGAGAGTGTTCTCAGGATTTGTTCTGGGATAGGGAGGAAGGCTGGAGGAGCTCGGGAGGATATATAGGGGTAGAGAAAAGAGAGACATTATCAAGATGGCTTCGTTTGGTAATTGTCTTAACTTCACCCTATATGAGTTAGGATTAGCTTCAGCTATGAATAGCAGACAATCAAAA
Source organism: Carlito syrichta (assembly GCF_000164805.1). Taxonomy (NCBI): domain Eukaryota; kingdom Metazoa; phylum Chordata; class Mammalia; order Primates; family Tarsiidae; genus Carlito; species Carlito syrichta. The sequence continues at coordinate 73,690 of NW_007232432.1, forward strand.
TAACTGACTGAACAAGAGATAAATTTAATTATTCCTAATCTTGAAGTCCAGAGACATTCTGTCCATTGCTGGAATGGTGTCCCTACTCCACAAAATCCCCATGACTGGGACTCCTTCTATCTTATTGCTCCTTCTGTATGGGCTACATTGCCAAAACCCATCTCATGAATCAGAGTGTTGAATTCCAGCTATCCTGTCCACATTCCAGCCAGCAAGAAGAAGGACGGAATGAAGAAGAAGGAAAAAGCACATGGCAAATCTTTTGTATAGAAATTTCTGGAGGCTACCATGCAAGAATTCTGCTTATATCTATTGGCCAAAATTAGTCACATGGTCACCCCTAGCGGCAAAGAAGGCTGGGAAATACAGTCTTTATTCTCGATGGCCATAAACCCAGTTATAAATTGGGGGTTTTGTCACTATGGATGAAGGAGGAATGGTTGTTAGGAGGTAACTATAAGTTCTACCACATCCTGAGAGATCAAATTTTGTGGATGCATTCTAAAGATTTCTTTAAGTTGAGTCTCTTTGGAAAACTTGTGGGAAATACGGACTCCTCTGCACCAAAATGCTGATATTTTTGACATGGGGATTTCAAATGATTCACAGACTCTATGAAGCCCAAGCACAGGGCATGTTTTCTTTTCTGTTAAGATACCTTAATCTGGAAATAGAGTTTAAGATGACAGAAACTGAAGGGAAAAGCAGATAGGCGTGTGTATACCTATTCCAAGCGGAAAATTTTACAATAGGACTCTTTGATATGACTGGTGTTGTTTATGTTGGTTTTCAATTTGAGAGTAGATTGTCTAAGGGACCCAATGTTATACTTTCGGAAAACATGTGCCAAGTTTCCATGGCAGAGGGAAAAAAAAGACAAAGAGAAAAACCTCTATGAGTCATCTGGCTATAGGTTAGCTGTAGCCAAACAGTGACTGAGCGACACTATTCTGAGGGAGTAGTCAACGCATACTGTAAAACCACTCTGGGTGGAAATGCGTGCCCCAGTGCCTTTCCACTGATAGATTGATGGCAGATCTCCTGGGGTACAAAATGTGATGAAATGTCAGGGTGGAGATACACATGGGGAGTTTGCCAGGGTGGAGATACACATGGGGAGATTGCCAAGTTCTCAAGAGACTCTAGATTCTTCTGAGTGGAGAAGATACTTACGGAGGGTGGTAGGTGGGAGTGCCTCTCTTGAGGATCTGGTGTTCGAGGTGACGAAAGATGAGAAGAAAGACCTGTTTGACCTTTTGTCAAGGTGACCTGGATCTTACCAGAAACTTGTCATGCACTTACATAGGCAACTGAGCCTTTCCTATCCCCCATCTTTTTTTTTAAATTAAAAGGATGTATTTATTTATTTTTTTAGTTATATATTTTTTTATTTCTGTAGGTTCAGGGAGTACAAATGCAGTTGTGTCACATGGAGAGACCGTGCAGTCCACCTCACTTTTTGAGCGTCAGTGACAACAGCACTAAACTCCAGCAGGCATTTTGCTGAGTATTCTTGCATCACCTCTGCCAATCTTCATGGCAACCTTATGAGACTGACACTTTTATTGTCCCCATTGGAAAGAGGACAGACCTGAGGCTCAGAGAGGTTAAGTCACTGACACACAGACACACAGCTAAGAAGTAGCAGGGTCAGACTCAAGGCCAGGTCTGTCTAACTCCCAAGTACTAGCTGAACTTTCAGCCACTACCCTTTAAAAATGGTGCCATTTTCTCTTTCTTTCTTTCTTTCTTTCTTTCTTTCTTTCTTTCTTTCTTCCTCTCTCTCTCTCTCTCTCTCTCTCTCTTTCTTTCTTTCTTTTGAGTTGAGTCTCACTCTGTCAGCCAGGCTGGAGTGCAGTGGCACACTCACAGCCACTCCAGCATCGACCTGCTGGGCTCGGGCGATCCTTCCACCTCAGCTTTCCAAGTAGCCGGAACTACAGGTGCGTGCTACCATGCCTGGCTAATTTTTGATTTATTGTAGGGACGGGGTCTCGCCAAGTTACCCAGGCTGATCTCGAATCCACAGGCTCAGGCAATCCACTCACCTCGGCCTCCCAAAGTTCTGGGATTACAGGCTGAGCCACCAAGTCCGGCCATGGTGCAATTTTCTAACCCCAGGGTATATACCCCAGTGCTCTGAACAATGCTGAACAAATAGTAGGTGCTCATGCCTGCTCTACAAGCAGGCTGCTTTCTCTGTCTCCTGGGGTAAGAAGACTGTGTGCGTGAGAGATTCTTAAGAGTCCCTGTGTGGGACTTGTCACTGTCTTGCCACAGTCTTCCCAGTCACACTCCCCACACCCCCAACACACACACATATGCTAAAAATTAACCAGCTCAGGAATGAACGAGCTCCAGAAGGGAGTGGAGCTGGCATCTTCAGGCGGATTTAATCAGTGGAGAGCAGGCCACGTGCTACTGGGCATTCAGAGATGAATGCGGCAGGCAATATTCCTGTCCTCCTGGAGACGGCAGTCAACAAGCAAATAAGCTAAATACACATGGGAATAGCACAAGGGAGGAATCCACTGGGGAGGCAGGGATAGAGAGCCTACTTCAAGTAGTTGCCTCTGGTCCTGAGTGTGTCTCTCCCCTCATTTTTGCTAAGTCCCCTCTCTTTGCTTGGCCAACCCCAACTCACTTCCCAGCGTCAGCCTAGAGGTCAGTTTTCCCCATGATATCATCCCTGACCCTCCAAGGCTGTTTTAGGTGCCTCATCGGACTCATCCTCATCCTAGCAGCCAGCTGTGCCACCTATTAGCTGTATGACCCAGGGCAACCTGTCTGTGCCTGAATTTCTGCATCTACAGAGTGGGCATCTCCTTATGATGTTGTGAGGGTGAATATGTAATTTATGTCAATATAGCTGAAGCATTTAGAAGCATACCAGGTCATATTAGGCTCTATATGTGTTGGGTGCTTCTGTTTCTGGTTTTATTATCACCATCATACTAGTAGCACACCATAGGATATCTGATCTGGATGGCATTTATGGTATCATCTAAATCAGTGGTTCTCAACCTTGGCTTCATGTTAGTATGACCTAGGGAGCCTTTTAGAAACAGCAGTGTTGGCCGGGCTCGGTGGCTCAGCCTGGAATCCCAGCACTTCGGGAGGCCAAGGCGAGTGGATTGCCTGAGCCCGCGGGTTCAAGACCTGCCTGGGCAACTTGGCAAGACCTCATCTCTACAATAAATCAAAAATTAGCCGGGCATTGTAGCGCATGCCTATAGTTCCGGCTACTTGGAAGGCTGAGGCGGAAGGATCGCCAGAGCCCAGCAGGGTGAGGCTGCAGTGGCCGGGAGCGTGCCACTGCACTCCAGTCTAGGCAACAGAGTGAGACTCCAACTCAAAAACATAAAGAAGCACCAATGTCTTTCACCCACCCTCAGAGATTCTATTTAAGTGGGGTAGTACTTGAGCATTGATGGTTTGTAAAGTTCACAGGTGATTTTACTGTATAGCCAGAGTTGAAGACCACTGGCCTAATCCAGTTCCTTTTAACAGGTAGAGTGACTAGGTTCTAGAGAGGAGCTTCGTTTGCTGAGGGTTGTGCAGCAAGTCTTGGCCCCTGCCTCTTGGAGTTTTTATTTTCTGATGTTCCTTCCAACCCTCTGCTTATCCTATTGCTTTCAACCCGTGGAAGAGCTGTATGTGTCCTGAGGGCTGCTGAGGCGGGAGTGTTGGATGCCTGCTGTCTCTGTTCCATCCTCAGGCAGCTGCCAACCTAGCCTGAGAGAGACATGTCTCCAGAAGCAAGTCTCTCTCCTCCGCAGCCAGGGCAGGTAGGGCTGGGAGGGACTGAGGCACCCCTTCAGATCAATCACTGGAAAGACAAGCACATGGGTTCCCGTATCTGGAAGCCAGAACAGGAGACAGAAAAGTGATGGCTTCCTCCAGTGTGTGACAGGGACAGCCTCCCACCAACCATGATTTCTGGGGAGGAAAAAAGTCACCAGGAGCCCTTAAGAAGGGTTAGCTCTGAGTTGATGGGGTTCCCACCCTCAAGAGTAAAGAGGTGTAACAGAAATGGAGCCCACAGACCTGGGTTCCAATACTCACTAGCTATGCAGTTTTCCCTCCTTGAGCCTCAACTTTGTACTCCGACAAATGGGGCTAAATGGTGTCATGATAAAAACAAAAGCAGTTAGTGCACGCAAAGGGCCTGGTGCGTGAACATTGATTCATAAAAGGTTATTATTACTTACTACTACTTATTTATGAACTCAGAAGAGGAGGCCGGTTGTTGCTTTACCCAAGCCTATTTGAAAAGAAAGATATCAGTTTGTGAGGGGCTGAGGGACTATGGTGGGTAGTGAAGACTCTAGCCAAAAGAGGTTATCCCAGCTAAGAGATTCCCAAGGGAGATTCTATTGGGTAGGATGCAATGGCAATAATCTGTTTTGCTTGATCTTTCTGTTTTCATTGATCACCAACTCCGTTGTGGACAAGGCTGTGCAGTAAACAAGGGCCTGAAACAATCTCTCAGTAGCCCTGGGGGTGGAGGTGAGGGTGGAATTGAGGCATCTCCTCCTGTCTGGCCTCCATTATGTATACATAATGTATATTTTGTATATTTTGGGTGTGTGTTTGTAAATTTTTAAACCCAAATAGCATTTGCAAAGACAGTAAGCTATGAAAAATTTTAAGATCAGAAGATTTTATCTAAAAGTTCAGGTTCTCTTGAAAAATTGGGAGATTTGGCAACATGGAGCTGAGATTTCTACCTGGTATATATATATTGGGTTTCCCAGTCCCTAACCTTGTCCACTTCCCTCACCTGCCTGCCCCGGTGGCCATTTTCAACATCTGCTCTTGAGGGAAGGAAACACTGTAATTCTACACTAAGGACATTTCCAGAGGCTTCCATAGGGCCTTACAGGGCCTCTGTTGTTCCACATTGAGGACTTGGGGCCATCTACAGGAACCTCAGCACCATCGCTCAGCCTCAGGTCACTGAGGGTTTTCTGTGCATTTTTTTAAAGCCACCATCTCATTTAGCTCCTACAGCGGCCCAGGGAGATAGCTGTTGTGATCTCACTTTACAGATGAGCAAACCAAGCACCAACAGGGTAGACAATGCCTCCCTTCTGGTAATGGCAAGGTCTAGTTTTGAATTTAGGTCCCTGGACTTTAAAAACTATGCCCTGTGTTGCACTTCCTCCCAACCACCATGGTCTCAGAGAAAAACAATTCCGCCAAAGAACACCAGTTACTCACTGTACAAACTGAAGAACAGAGCAGCTGACAACCTGGGGTTTGGAGTCAGCCCTCCTGTATTCTATCAATGACTCTGGATTCTGTGGCCTGTGGGCAAGTTTCCTTCTTTGTTAGGCGATCCTAATGCCTATCTCATAGGGCTGGTTTTGTGTGGTGAAGACTAAGATAGTGTATATGAAACACTTCAGAAAATGTCTTTTAAGGAACTCTATAGATGCTACTAATATGGGGTGTGTGTGTGTGTGTGTGTGTGTGTGTGTGTGTGTGTGTGTGTCCCAAATACAAAAGACTTATAGGTTTGTTTGAAGGAGTAAAGACATAAGTTGTATAAGTGAACACGTGTGGTATCCAGAAGGTGCTGCCTAAATGTTCCCCAGTTCCCTGTCTTTATCCCTCCTCGCTGCTTTGGGGTACCCCATATAGACAAAGGACACAGGGCCATATATGAGAACACCATATCATGGGACCTTTAATTAGAACAGAGACATTTTTCGTACAGGCTGTAAAACAGGAAACCCAAGGAAGGTTACGCTTAGCTATGGAGACCAGATATCAAGCAAGCATGGCCGCTGTGTCACTGGGCAGAGGACAGGACCCCAGGATGCTGGAGGACACAGCAGCTTCTCTTCCTCTGGCGTGGACGCTCTGGGCAGAACTGGCTGATCAGGCTGAGCTGGGCTGGTGGTGGGTCCTTGGGTTTGGAATTTTCCAGATGGGAGTTCCAGCCCCCAAATAGAGAAATGACCTTTGGGTACACCAAGTCCCCTGGACTCTGCTAGGTTCTTGGCCAATTATCACTTGAGGAAATAGCTAAGAATTGGGAGAGTAAAGATACAGCACAGAGAGAAGTTCTTACAGCCTAGGTCCCCAGAGAGTTATCAAGGGAACATGGAACATGAAGTCCAGTAGATATGAGCTCATGGGAGCGTGGGCATGTCAGCTCCCTTTCCCAGGCCTCAGTTTCCTCACCTGAAAAGTGGCAATATGACCTATGACACTGGCATATTTGAATGATTGTACTGAAAAATGGCCTGACAATGAACAGGGGTTGAATCCAGGGCAAGGCAAAGCATCTTGGTCTCTCCCGGGATGACTCTGAGCCAGTGAGTTTGGAAAGATGTTCAAGATAAGTATAGAGGGCTTTAACCCAGGCTACAAGAGTTATCAAGGTGATAGAACCTTGAGGTGTCCCATATCTGACTGTGAGACTCAGCTGCTGTGACCTCACCTTACAAATGAAGTCCAGGCCCTTTCATTTTTTTTTGCCTACTTTGGTTGACACCCTTCAACCTATAGTCATCAGAAGACACAAGGGACAATATATCCAACAGTAAGGTGTCCACAACATTAAAGTGAAACTCCCCTCCCCCCCACCCTGCTGAGAATACATAAGTCAAGTCCCATTTTACAGATGACGAGACTGAGGCCAGAGACCCATTCTATTTCATTTAAACAGATACACAGGCAAGAGAACCACACAGGAATGCCATTCCAGTCTCTTTGGCTCAGCTCATTAGAAGATGAGGCATAGCTTTCCTTGGCCAGAGAAAAGAGTTTAAAAAAATTTTTTTCTCAAAGAGTTGTGACTTTTTAATCCAAGTTGGTTCGTGCGCACAGGCATTTTATTCCTCAATTAATTTCCATCTAAATGAGGTTTTCCCAGAGATAACCAGTGTTTTAGTTCCATTTCAGCTTAATTTGTATGACTGAAACCTCCGTTTCTGTCAATTCCAATTTGCTTGGTGATTCTAGCACTCATTACCTGGGCAATAATGCCCCTTCTGCAGACAGCAGCACCCGGAGCTGGTAGATGGACCAACTTCTAATAGCGATTCAGGGAAAGAGGTGGTCCCTCTCCTTTCCTGATACCGCCCAATAAATAAGAAATAAATTATTAAATAAGCCATGTTCTGATGGGGGGGTGTCCCATCATGGTATTTACAATGCAAAACCACCACCAAAAAAACAAAACAAAAACCCCAAAACAATAGCCACAGACAGAAGGAGGTGATAATGGTGTCAGTATCATGGACTTACTGGTGCAGAAGTGAGAAGAAAGAGATTTCAATAAAGTGTCACTCAGTGACATTGTATCTGGTATAAGTTTCTCAGTTGGACTCAGTTGCCCAATGGGGAAGGAGGCATATTTTGAGAAATCCTGTTTTTCGATTTTATTACAAGACAAAATTTTTTAATTAGCTAAAGGGGAAACCAAAGCAAGACACAGGCACATGAGACTATTCTGAGTATTTGTAGAAAAGAAGAGTGGAAAGGAATAAAGCAGAAGGAAAGATGGGAGTTGGGCTTGAGAAGGAATCTAATATGTTTTCCTTACCTTCGGGTGCAGCTGGATTTTGGGCCTCTTCAAGCAAACTCTTTTGGGAAAGAGAATGGGTCTGAGCAAATGACGTGCTAAGATTCTCTAAGGTCGAGACCCTCTTGTCTTTCTAACCTCTTAATTTTATTCTGCTTCTGAGAGACTGACTTTCCTTCAAAGAAGGGATGAAATAGAGCTAGGAATGTGGTCAAGTCCTAATGAAACTGAATGTTCCAGATGGGGGCTTTGAGTGAGCTTTTCCTAACTAACTGAAGGGGATTCAAATCTTGCTTTTAGTTTTTACTCTCATGATTGAGAACTTCCTAAAAATGTTTGAGGCTTTTTTCCTTTTCCTTTTGAGTCTCGGCAAAGCTCCCTCTGTCTTTGGTGACTCTCTTAACTCTCAGGTCAACATTTTGAATTATAATCTCAAAAACTCCATGTCACAGAGGTAGGAACTTTGGCCCAGAGAAAGAAAGCAATTTGCCCAGTTGCACTCATCCAGGGCACATTCACAGCAGGAAGGTCAAAGGGTTTGGGATGCAGGTTGCTTGACCTTAAGCCACATCCCTCTCTCATTTTGGATGTTGGCTTTTGAGATAAGTCCTCAACATGAGCAGTTTTCAGGAGATCTGCCTTATTTCCTGGAAACAGAAGGTAATGAGGGAGAAGTGGATATAGAAACAGCAATACTGGGGATGGAGGGTTCTGGATAATCAAGGTTATTAGTTCTCCAACAGGATTGTTGGTTTTGGATAGGAATAAAGGAAATGTAAAGGAAACATACCCAGTGAGAGAGAGATCAAGATTTCCCACCAGGAGGCATTTAAGCCCTTCTTGTAAACTTCCCCCAGGATAGGGGTACTCCTTGACTTGGGTTAGGACTGGGTAGTCACATTGTCAGGGGAACAACCAGGGATTTTACAAAAGTCTCACTGACCCCAAAGCTGGACCAGACAAGCTGGTAATTGCAAGGCAGTGGACAGTGACTTTGGAAAGAGCAACAGCTCTCTCCTGCCAGCAGCCAGAAGCCAATGCCAGTTGGTCAGATAGGCAGGATAGATAAAAGGCCTCTGGATCCTGGACTTTCCCAGGATGGGTTTGGAAACGACCTTCTTGTGGGGAGAGGGGAAGGGCATCTGTTCCTTTCTTTGATCTTTTTTTTTTCCTTCCTAACTTCACAAATAGCTTTGTGCTTTCCCCTGATGGAACAGCAAGCGATCACAGAAAAAGGCTTTTTCTGAGTTTGTGGATCTCTCCCAGGATAGCTAACCTCTTCACAAGGCAGTGTGTGTCCACTGCAGATGGAACAGGGCAACCTTCAAACCTCAGAGGATGGGGAGAAATTAGGTAGATGGAGTGGAAGCATGTGTAACTGACTTGAAACCAAGGAGATGTGCTCAGAGAAGTGAGGGCATAGTTCTGCTGTGTACCCTGGAAAGAGAGTGAGATCAAGATTCACATCTTTCCTCAGTCAGGGAAGATGCACCTCGCCAGTTCCAAGTGGGATCCCAGTACTAAACCAGACATCATTTTCATCCACCATGGCCCTCAAAACATGAGACAAAGATTTAGTTAAGTTCTCAACTGAAGCCTCATCAGTCCGCTAAGAAAGAGCCCATCTGTCTGCAGTCTGGTGTCTCCCTAAGGGTCTTTTGCAAGGAATTCTGACTTTTGTGCAGTTTTAGCCTTGCATGCAAGTTTTAGACTTCAACCCCCACATAAGCAGTGACTCCAACTGTGTCAGTTCAGCACCTTGGCTCATGGGACTCTTGGCTATTTGCATCTTTTTGATACCTCAGTGAGGTAGACGGAGGACAGGGTACAAGCCTGACTCGCCTCCACATCAGGCTCAATGATGAGCCTTGGAACTGATGTACTTTCAGGCCAAATCCGGGATGTCCCTGGCTTAGAGGCCTTTGGGAAAAAGGCCAGGAGACCACCTACCTCTGGCCTCTCAAATTCCACCCATAGAGACAGAAGGGGAAAAAAAAGGGGGGGAGATGCATACAAATAATTTAGAAGTCCCCCCGGACCTGTACATACATACACACACACACACACACACACACACACACAAAACCTCTCCGCATAAATAAATAAATAATTAAATACTGCTAACAGTGAAAGAGAGAAATAAAGAGACAGTCATCGCATAAATAAATAAATAAACAAATAAATAAAATAAATAAAAAGATTTGCTAGGAGTCTCAGGCAAAACGGTCCCCTAGAGTTGTCTGAATGAAGGCAGTCCGAATGAAAGGCTCCTCGGCCACTTACAGCTGGCCTGCTGAGGAGGTCTGGTGGCTTCGGGAATTGTCTTCATGAAGGGAGACTGGAGTCCAGTCTGGTTTCCTGGGCAGGGAAGAAGGTTATTTACAGTGGCAGTCCATGACCTCGGGCACCTGAGCCTGTCCCAGGCACCTGCTTTCTGGCCTTCTGTGGTGACAGCATTGACATCTGTTGGCCTTGGTGGGCGGGGCTTAGATCTGACCCAGAGGCCCTTGTGGGAAAGCCAGGTCATCCACTGCTTCCTGGGTCGGCCTCGCTCCTCTCCTCAGGGAGGGAGGACTTTTGGGGTGGTTGCTTGGCGGTCTCTGGCCTCATGGGCTGATATGATGGGAGAGATTGGGTGGGGGAGAGGTCACTGCTTCCCACCAAAACATAATTGTTTTTGTTGGGATGGAAGGGATAAACTATGTTTGGGGTCCCTGCTTCCCCATAACCCAAAGTATCCAAAAGTTGGGCATTGTCCCCTCTCCCACTCTCCCTCCATGCCTTATCGGTGGCTGTTGCCATCACAAACTTGAAACTCACCCACAAGGTTCCGGAAAGCCAGGCAGCTGGTGAGGGGGATGCCCGAGAGTTTATTTTAAGGATCTTATTCCTCACCTCCCTGTTCTCAGCGCCTTCTGTGGATGAAGCAGCTGGTGGTATTTGTGTATTGGAGATCAACTTACCCTCTTTGCCCAGTCCTGGGCAGGAGGAAGGTGGGGTGAGGGCAGAAATGATGACGGGTCTTGCTCAAGCTAACAAGAAATGTCAGAAACCAGCAGGAGCCCACGACATGGAGCATCCCAGGCCCTCTTCCCTGGGCTCTGGATTTGGTTGTTTCCCTCTAAACCTGAGCCTCTGTGTCCCATCCTGGCAAAATTCCTGAGAGGCAAGGGGAGTGGCTTAGGCTGAAGGGTGGGTGGGCAGGTGCCAGGCTGCATGGGTGAAGATCCAGGGTGTGGCAGTCTGGGCAGTGGGGAGGGGGCCAGCAGGCGCCAACCGGAGGGTAAGGCCAGACTGGCTGGCGCTGGGGGCTGGCAGCCGGCCATGACACTGAGGAATGTTCAGCAGATGGTCCCGTGGAACTAAATTGGTGCCAGCCAGTGGGGCTGCAGCAAATTTGGGAAACGGGGCTGGAGACCAAACTGTCTTGATTGTTTCACTGTCTCCTTTCTTGTAGGGTGCAGGATGCCCGTGAACAGCCAAGAGGTGTTTTGTGTAAACGATGTGGTGTGCTCTCTATAGCTGGGACTTACTGGGCTCCCTCTCCTGACCATGCCGAGATGTTGGAGAGAGCAGACTGATCCCTTCCCTTTTGCATCTATCTGCATAACCAGAGAATCCAAATCCTATCTCCTGACACTTCCCACCAACTCAAATGTCCATGTCCCCTACTGATTACATCCCCTCTTCCAGGACCTAAGTGCCTTCCAGCCTTTGCTCTGGCCTGTTTGGGGAGGTTAAGGGCCTGACCCTTCATCTTGGACTGGAACTGTCCTTGGTCTCTTCTCTTGCCTCCTCCCACATGGGAGTCCATCCACGTGCAGCCATGACACTGGACAAAGGGAGGTTGAGGGTGGGTGAGCAGAATTACCTCTGGCCTCCTGCTATTTGTGCACCCTGTGAGCAGTGGGCGAGAAGAGCTGTTTCTACATTTTCCTGGCCAGGTCCCAATTTTTTACCACTGCTCCTTGCAAAACCTTAAGGGTTTTCTGTGCCACAAGAGGATGGTTATCTCCATAGGCCGAGGCCTGAGTTGAGCCCTAGGATGGTGCTGGTAGAGACTCCTAGAAGCTTGACACAGAGAGTGAAGTCTCAGTACCCTCTTTTCCTCCTCCCCAGGAGAGCAGGAAGGACAGGGTCCAGGAGCCCTCAGTATCCGTTATCAAGGAGAAGGCATGGGGGGACAGGTGGTGGGGGAAGCTTGCAGAGCCAAGGGACCCCTATGGGCAGCTGGCTCAAGGGACGGCCCTGGCTTAGCGCCTTGTGCTAGCGTAGCTGTCTGCTGAGCTGTAGCTTCGGCTCCGGCTCCGACTCCGGCTCCGGCTCCGGGTCCGGTTCCGGCTCCGGCTCCGGCTCCGGCTGCCCAGGCTGGGGCTGCGGGAGCTGGAGCTGCTGCTAGTGCGGGTCCTGCTCCGGCTCCGGCTTCGGCTTCGGCTTCGGCTCCGGCTCCGGCCCCGGCCCCGGCTCCGGCTCCGGCTCCGGCTCCGGCTGCGGGAGTAGCTGCGGCTGGCCGAGCGGCTGCTGCTGCTGCTGTACCAGGAGGAGGCGCTGCTGAGGCTGCCGGATGAGGAGGGGCTGGGCCGGTAGTAGGGGATGGGGCGTTTCCGGGCACTGCAGAGACCAGAGGGAGCATGCATGAAGGCCAACTCCTCCCAGCTCCTCCCAGGGAGCTCCTGTCTTGTCCCAAGGGAAAGCAGTTTCCTTCCATTTCCCAGTCCCTTAGGAAAAAATCCTCCCTTTCCAAACTTCTCTTGCAGTCCTGAGAACATCAAAGTCAAAGTCTCAGCTTAGTGCCATTAGATCTTGAAAAGTGATTATCTCTATATTTTTTTAAAAAACAAAGCAAGACTGAGGCTCAGAGCCTCCAGCTAGCATAAGAATCTACATGTAAACTTTAATCATACTTTTGTTTTGCTGTTTTTACTTTGACTAGAACTATTTATGGCGAAAGAGGCTGATTTTCCATCTACTGCACTGTATCAAGTTTCCTTTTGAAATAAATATATGGACCTTTAAAAAAGGGCAGATCTCGGCTGGGCTCGGTGGCTCAGCTTGTAATCCCAGCACTTTGGGATGCCGAGATGAGTGGATTGCCTGAGTTCGCGAGTTCGAGACCAGCCTGTGCAACTTGGCAAGACCTCGTCTCTATGATAAAATTAAAAAATAGCTGGGCGTGGTAGCACGCGTCTGTAGTTCCAGCTGAGACAGAAGGATCACTCGAGCCCAGAAGGTCGTTGCTGGAGTGGGCATGAGCGTGGGTGCCACTGCACTCCAGCCTGGGCAAAGGAGTGAGACTCCAACCCCCCCCCCCCCCCCCCCCCCCGCAGATCTATTTTAAGAAAAATAAGTAAACAATAGTACAGTTAATAAGCAGACAAGGCAGAAATGGTAAAGATGTTGGTGGATAACTGAAGTTTGGGAAACACTGAATGGGATGGGTTAATCAAGATGAATTATTTGAGGTTAAGGAAACCAACCAGGTAGCTTTTTAGAAATGCCGCTCTCTTTATCTCTGCCATCCTTCAGATTGATCTCTAGGACACCTTGGGTCAAGGCAGTGGGTGTAGAAATTCCTTAAAGCTGAGGCAGGGTTGGTTCTGTGGGGCATTTGAGAAGGGAACCCCAAGGCCCCAGGCTCACTACCTGGGACATTCGTTTTTTCTTCTCCTGGTCGTCTCCTTTGTAGGTCTCTGGACTGAGTAGCTGATGTTTGGAGGGCCAGAAGAAAGAGCCCAACCCAATCTTAGGGTAGCATTTAACCATTCTCCCAGCTTTCAAGGCCTGAGAAATGTGTTTCTACTCAAATCTCTGCTAAAGCTGCTCTCTTCTAAGACCCTACCTGCCCCAGGAAACTTACCCACTGTTCTGATCATTCCGTCAGCAACAGTGGCTCACCGTGTGTTCTGCATTTAAGTCTACAGAGCCCATTCACATCTTTCTGTCCTTTTTATTGCATCCTCAAATTCCTGGGAGCTATTTCCTCCATTATTTCATGGGTGAGAAAACTGAGGCTCAGGGAGGTAAGAGGCTTCCCCAGGTCACCTGGAAAGTGGTACAGCCAGGATTCCACTCCACGTCCAGTGCTCTCCCCGTTATCCACATAGCTCCTTCTAGGTCCCTTTGGCACCTAAGTAATCCTGTTTTCCCAATCCACACTTGGTTCAAGGTATCACTGCATATAGGTCAATTTAAGCTTGACATTGGACTGTGTGCTCTGAGGGTGAAGGTCTGTCTCCACTGTCGGGGATCCATCATCACCTGTCCCATTGCTTTCGACCCCATTCTCGTCCCCAGTCCCGCCTCTCAGACCTCAGTTTCATTTCCTGGCTCTGGCCACCACTCCCATTCCTCAGGTTGGCCCCACCCCAACCTCGCCCACTGCCTCACCCCTTTCTTGCAGGCCCCCGCGGCTTCGAGCAGAAATAAAATCCCAATGGTTTGGGTGGTAGGGGGTCTCTGAACTCCCACAGTCCTGAAATCCCAGCTCCCAGGAAGCCCCCCCGGGGGGGGCGCCTGAAGTCCGAACGAATAGCGATGGGAGTGGGAACGATGGTGAAGATGAGTTTCCTGGTCCCCTGGCCTCACCTTGTAATCCTCCGGGCCTCTAGGTGGCTCGGGGAGTCTCTCCGGCGCTTCCTCATGGGCGAGTAGGACCGACGTCTCCGACGCGCTCGCTCGCGCTCCCGCTGCTGCGAGTCCTTCTCGCTGTACTTGGGGTCCCGCTCCCTGGAGGGGCGCGGGGGGATTGTTACTCGGACCGGGCTTGTTTTCTGCGTGAGCGTGTGGCACAGAGATACTCACTTCCTCTCCTGACCGCCCCCCAGGGCTGGGGCTGGGTCCGCCCGGTGCGCAAGGGAGACTGGAAGGAGGACGACAGGGTTGTGGGAAGAGCCTGCGCGGGTGAGTGCCGTGGGGTGGGG
>NW_007232432.1:88166-110886 GCF_000164805.1 Carlito syrichta
GGAGGGGGTCAGCCTTTGCGGGTGGGCACCCCGGCAGTGCTGCTGCTGCAGGGGTGAGGATATGAACGTCCCGGGGGCCCTGGCACCTGGGTAAGAATTGGGGGCTCTGAATATGGGGATGCGTGGTATTAGACGGGTGAAGAGGCTCTAGGCTGGGTGTATGAATTCTGGGGTCTGGCTGAGTGTTTGTACTGAACTTTAGGACATAATGGTGTATTTGGCTGCTAGCTGCCACTCCTGATTGGACAAAGGGAACTGCAAGAAAGCTGAGGCCGGAGTAGACCTACGAGGAACAGGTCGGAGAGGGGACGGAGAGGCGGGGCTCGAGAGGGCGAGCGGAGCAAAGGAAAGGGGTGGGGCCTGAGGGCGGGGCCTAGCCTGGGGGCGGGGCCGGGGCCTGCGGGCGCGGCCGGTACCTGCTGGGGCTGTAGCGGGAGTAGCTGGGGCTGCGGCGGGACCGAGAGCTTCTACTGGGCGGACTTCTCTTGCCAGACTTGGAGGAATAGCTGGGAGAGCGGGAGAAGGACCTGGGGGAGAGGGAACAGCCCCTGAGGAGCCTGCCGAGCCTCTGCCTGGGTCGCCCGAGCGGTCTAGCGCTTTATGCAGCCGGTCCCCAGGCGGCCTCGTTTTCTTTCTGAAGGCCGGCCTGAGGAATCGGGCCCTTACTAGAGAATGAAATCCCCCTCTTTGGGACATTAACAATAATACCTCCAGCTTCCTCTTACTGAGTGCTTACTATCTTGGCCACTTACTAGCTGTGTGACCTTAGGTAGGTGATTTCGCTTCTCTGGGCCTCAGGTTTCTTATGTGTAAAATGAGGGTAATACTGGTATTTACCCTATACGGTTGTTAATTAAATGAGTACATTAGGGTAAATCACTTAGTGTACTGGCATAGATCACCAACAGTGTCACACCGCGCGTTCTGCATTTAAGTCTACAGAGGACATTTATGCCTTTTTGCCCCTTAGATCCCATCCTCATGATACTTCTGGGAGTTATTTAACTAGCCAATTTGCTAGCACCCGGGGAAATGTCAGCTTTGACTCATGTATTTTATGACGTGCCAGACATCGAACTAATGTTTTTTGTGCATTATCTCATTTAATCCCCAGCACATCCTAGCATTAGGTACTATTAGTAATCACACTTTATAGAGGAGGAAACAGAGGCACAGAGAAGTGATGCAATTTGCTCAAGGTCTCACATCTATTAGAGGATATGAACTCAGGTCTGTTTGCTTTTAAAGCAACTTGAATTCACATCTGTTTGGTTTCAAAGTGCTCTTGTCTTTTGTAGACTATACTGCTGTGCATCCCAATTATTAATCTGTATGCTACTTCTAGTCTTCTTCCTCCTCTGATAACCCCTTCTCTCAACCCTCGCCTCCCTCCCCCCATTTTAGAGATCATTGTGGGGAAAGAATAGGTTCTTGTCTCAGTGCCCCAGGGCAGTGTTTGGCTATGTCCCCTGGAAAATCTGCCTTTGCCAACTAGCTCTGTGGCTGTGCATTGAGAGATCCTGTAAGAAAGAGTCAAGATGAAACATGCTTTTGGACACTTGCAAAGAATATCGTTGGACATTTTCATCCACACCATATAGTGCCCTTTTTCTTTTTCTGTGGAGCCATGTATGTTTCATCTTTCACAGACTTAAAAATCAGAAAGAGCTGCTCTTCCAAGCAACTGGTTCAATTCTTATCTTTTTTGTTAATAATGTAACAACGAATGGAGTAATTTCCCTCTTTCCTTTGTCTTGTGGGGAACTCAGAGGTCACATTTGCAACCCACCTTCACAGCAAATATACAGAATGGTAGGACATACCTTTTGGGACTAAATCTTTCTCGTGACTTAATTATATATTTCCTTAATTTTCCTTTTTGCCTGATTTGCTCTTTTATTTATGTCATCCTATCATGTTGAATATTTTTGTCAGCTGCCTTGCTTTCCCTTTTTTAATGGCCTGGTCTTGAAATAACCAAGTGAACAACTGTTTTTTAATTATATAGTTGCAAAAGAGGAATAATCAGACTGCTATTGGGAATTTCTTTTTTGCAGAGAGAAGCTGGAGTCCATGGAGCCATGGGTTGATAATTTTTTTTTTTGAGTTGGAGTCTCACTCTGTTGCCCAGACTGGAGTGCAGTGGCCGCTGCCGACCACTGCAGCCTCGACCTGCTGGGCTCCGGTGATCCTTCCACCTCAGCCTTCCAAGTAGCTGGAACTACAGGCGTGCACTACCATGCCCGGCTAATTTTTGATTTACTGTAGAGATGAGGTCTCGCCAAGTTGCCCAGGCGGGTCTCGAACACGTGGGCTCAGGCAATCCACTCACCTCAGCCTCCCAAAGGCACGGGATTACAGGCTGAGCCACCGAGCCCGGCTGGGTTGATTATTTTGGATAGAATCTTCCAGTTCCTGAAATCTTATCTATACATTCTATGATATCATTATTTCACATGAGAAATAAATCAAGCAATTGCCAATGGTTATTGAAATTGGATGATAGGATGCAAAAATGCCCACAGTTCTTTTTTTTTCCCCCTGTGTTCACATTTATTTCAATGTGACTTTGCAGCTCCTCCCCCTAGGAGGAATCTTGAATCTTTGAATCTGTAATGGTCCTGTGTCTTGCTATGGCTAATAGCCAAAGGAATGTCATGTCAGGGTTCCAAGCCTAGGATTCAAGAAGACTTGCACACCATAGCACGTGTGTGTTCTCTCTCTCTCTCTCTCAACCCTGTCATTACCATATGAACAGGCTTGCTGGAGGATGAGAAGCCACATGGAGCAGAGATGAACCAGCTAGGGCCATTCAATCTAGTCAGTCTCCACCCAACTCACCAGCTGATCAAAGGCACATGAATGAGCCCAGTAGATCAGAAGAACCACCCAGCTGAACCCAACCCAGTAGTTGATCCACAGAATCAAGAACTAAGTAAGCCCTTGTTGTTTTAAAGGTACTGAGTATGGGGATAATTTTTATGCAGCAGAAGTTAATAGATACACATGAACTCATGCCAGGAGCAGCAATAATAACTAATATTCATTATATTCCAAGTACTATTCTAAGTGCCTTATAATCCTCAGAATAATCCTTTTGAACAAGAATTGTTATGTTATCGTTTTCATTTTGCAGATGAAGAAACTAAGGCTCAGAGAGGCCAACTGACTTTTCCCAAATCACCAGCTAGTAATGGGTAGAATGAGTATTCTAACCCAAGTCTGTCTGATTCCTTGTCCCCCCATGAGTGAAAGAACATCTCCCGTTACCTGAACCAACTCCCTAAGGAGGAAGGTGCTACAGAGAGGTCGAATCTGCACTCACCTTTTTTCAGAGGAGGTGGATCGGCTCCGGGTGTACCTGGGGGAGGCTCTGGGGTTTGGGGATCGGGAGGAGTGACTGGAGGACCGGGTGCTAGCATAGGAGGAGCTGCGGGAGCACCCTCTCATGGGGGAGCTCCGGGCTGTGGATGGGACCAAATTGGGCTTCTTTCCTTCCGCACATTCTAGACACGGTGACTGAAATCCCCTGCTGGAGAGAGAATGTCTGTGAGCACTGGCCTGCCTGCTGCCCTTGAGCTAAGACTCACCTCCCTGCCTTGGCTTAGGCTGTGGTGTTCTCACAGAACCCTCCCTCCTTCCACCTTTTCCCGTCCTACTATCTCTGGGAACACTTCCCAGGCCACATATGCTAGAGGAGTAGAGGTAGCAGAGTTGGAGTCGATCATACTCAGTGATCTATCACAGAAACAAAGAACAGAATTCCATATGTTCTCACTCATAAACGGATCTTGAACAGTTATAATGCTATAACAAAGCGATTGGCAATAGTGGGAAACTCAGGGGAGGGGGCGTAGAATTGGCAGTTGAGGGAATCTGCTAGGGGAGTAGGGGGCATACCTCATCAACAAGGGAACCTGCATAATCAATGTTTGTATACTTAACCCTGAAATGTACCCCACATCTTCATAATAAAAGTTAAAAAAGAAAAAGAAATAATAAAAAGGAAAAAAAAAGTAGACAACCCAGTTCAGCGTTTCCCCAACTTACCACACGGGGCCACCCCAGAGTATTTTAGGAGGTCATTGGGCATGGGCATGATGCCAAATAATGTCAAATCACATGGTGAGAGATTTGTTCCCTTTCTAGTCTTGCTCTGTCCTTCCAATTACATTAATGAGAAAGTCCTTGTTGGATGCTAGTGGGCTTTTAACACCTCTCTGACACTTTATAATCTCCCCGAGAGAGAGTTGCAGACCTTAGACTCATAGCCTTGGGCTGACAACTGTGAGTATCTAGAATTAAATATATTGTTTTAATTATACATATTCTTGCAAGGACCCTTTATCTAGGATATGTGATACTAATTTTATACTTCAGATAGTACTATAAGGTTCCTTATACATGAAAAAGTGAGTTTATTAAAGTAAGTAAGAATACCCTAGTAGTACATGGATATGGTAAAAATCAAGAAGATGACCTGTAGTTGGTTTAAGGGGTCTGGGAAACTTTGGAATAACCCATTTTTCAGATGGAGAAATTGAGACCCAAAAAAGAATGGAGGCATATTCAGAATCACCCAAAGGACAGGGTCCTGTCTTCTGTATCCCCACCCTGCTTAGGGACATGCCGGGCTCCTGTTAGGTTGTCAGTGAAGACATGTTCATTTGGACTGGGCCAAGAGTCAAGCTCAAATCATATTAATATGATTTTCAAAGTTCATAATGACCCAACCCCTTCTCACCCTTCCAATCTCAGCCCTCACATTCCTCTCTAGACTCCAGCTGCCATAGATGACTTATTCTTCCTAGACTATCCCTATTCTCTCTCTTATCTCCAGGCCTCAGAACATTCTCGTTGTCTGTAACCTTCTCCTTTCTCTGCTTCATCCAACAATTCCTACTCCATGGTTCTGGCCTTAGTTTGCCCTCACCTTTTCTGGAAAACCTTCCTTGACACCACCCCCCAACCAAGTCTGGGTTGGGTGATCTCCAGTGTGTACCATGGACCTTAATTATTATGTGTCCCTATTCCTATATGACTCCCTTAGACTTATAATTATAGGTTGTCTCTTTCTGCCCCAGACACTGAGCTCCTTGGGGGCAGGACTCATACAACTTTGGACATTGTACCCCAGAACTGAGCACAGCTACTTATATCCTAGGTCATCAATAAATAGCGGTGGGATGAACATTGCAAACTTTCATCCTGAGTGCTTCATAAGCATTGCTTGCTTCACTTAGTCTTTCCAATAACTATATAAAGCTGGCACTATTATTATCCCAATTTATAGAGAAGATTGAGGTTAGGTATTTGCTCAAGGCCACCCAGAGTCCCAAACCCTGCCACCATGCCAGCTCTCTGCCTTCATTGTCCCTGGTGCTTTTGACTTAGAGCTGATGTCTCTTCCACTCAGCCCATATTTGTTGAGACCTCTCTGCTCATAACTGGCATAACGTAAATAGCTGTGGATTTAACCATCATTTATATTTCAAAGTGGAAGCCTGGGTCTAAATTATTTAATTTGGTTGTTCATGTAGTTCAAGTTAAGCTAGTAACTGCCAACTGTCTCTAAGGCTTTAATTCCAGTTCTGGAGACATATGTGTACTTGAATACCATTGCTGCCACTTTAAGTGAATTTTTTTCAACCACTCTGAGCCTCAGTTTCCCCATCAGTTTTAGAAGGGTTAGCATAGTACCTATCCCATAAAAGTTTTATGGGGAGCCAAAGAAGATTATTTATGGAAAGCATTTGGCATAGTACCTAGTATGTGCTTAGGGTTTAATGAGCATTAGCTGTCATTATTATTATTGTTTTAGTGTTATTGCTATTCTCGATTTTTTTTCCTGCACAATAGCACTTCAGTATATCAGTAGACATGTGTCCTCCCTCTCCTGTCTGGGAACTTCACTGCCTGTTCCTGGAGACATTGACATTTGCTGTGGCCCAGCTCGGACTCCCAGCCAAGCTTGGGTGTGAGCTGGGGCCTGGGATGTCCCAGGGCAGGCAAGCCAGAGGCCAGGTCTGTATGTGGATGCCAAGCTGCTTGTCCAGGACTGAAGTGGGCTATGTGTTAGGAACAAAGTGTACTCTGTTTTTGAAGAAACTGCTAACTGCTGCTGCACTAAGGCTTTGGCTATCTTTCGAAAATATTGGCCCCTTGGAACAAAAAGCAGACTTCCATTCCCAGAAGAAGGAAACCCCATTTGCCCCACTCCTGAAGGAAAGGACCATTCCTTATTTATTTATTTAGAGTCAGAGTCTTACTCTGTCTCCCAGACTGGAGGCTCACTGCAGCCTCAACCTTTTGGACTCAGATTATCCTGCTGCCTCAGCTTCCCAAGTAGCAGGGACTACAGGTGCATGCCACCATGTCCAGCTAATTTTTAAATTTTTTTTTCCGTAGAAATGAAGTCTCACTATGTTGCCCAGGCTGGTCTCAAATTCCTGGGCTCAAGCAATCCTCTTTCCTCTGCCTCCCAAAGTTCTGGGACTCCAGGTGTGAGCCACCACACTCAGACCCATTCCAATTTTTTAAAAAATATCCCCAGCACTGAGCAGCGTGTCTGGCACATGGTAATAAGCAGGGGGATTAAAAACTCGAATGAATGGCGCAGCATAAATGATCAGTAAATTTTAGTAGCTGTTATTGTGACAGTACCCTCAGTGATTGGCATTTTGTTGAGATTTCTTTAGGGAGAGCAAAGGGGAGTGACGACATAGGAGAAATACAATCGGCTTGTAAGCAACTATTTGGAAGCGTTTTCTGCAGGAAAACTGCACCCAGCAAGCATGCTAAGGGCCAAAAAGTTAAGATGTCTCAATATTCTATAATGGGTTGGTAAATTATATGACAGTATATATAACATGTGGTGTGGTAGTACATATATAATGTGTATACCACATTGCATGTAATTATATGATATATACAATAGAACTAATGCATTTTATTTTTAGAGCCGTTTAAGTTCCACAGCATAACTGCGTGGAATGTATGGGGGGTTTCATATCCTGGTGCCCCCACTCTTGCACGCCTCCTCCACTATCAGCACCCCCTGCCAGAGCAGGATATTTGTTAAAAATAATGACTCTATACTCGCATATCATTTTTACCCAAAGTCCCTGGTTAACAGGGTTCCTGTGTGGTGTTGTACATTCTACAGGTCTGGGAAAATGTCTGATGACAGGTATCCACTATTACAGTGTCATACAAAAGTGTTTCAGTACCCTACGAATCTTCTGTGCTCCACCTAGTTATTCCCTCCTCACCCCGATCCCTGGCAACCGCCGATCTTTTTACTGTCTCCATAGTTTTGTCCTTTCCAGAATGTCATATACTTGGAATCATACAGTATGTTGCCTTTTCAGATGGACTTATTTCACCTAGTGATATGCATTTAAGCTTCCTCCATGTCATTTCATGGCTTAAATAGCGTGTTTCTTTTTAGCACTGAGTAATATTCCATTGTCTGGAGGTGACCACGATTTATTTATCCACTCACCTGCTAAAGGATTTCCTGGTTGCTTCTAAGTTTTGGCAATGACAAATAAAGCTGCTGTGGACATCCATGTGGGGGTTTTTGTGTGAATATTGGTTTTCAGTTCATCTGCCGTAAATACTGTGGTATGTTTTTAAATGATCATCACTTACAATGAATTAGATGTTAGACACTCTCCTAGGATTATTGGTAAAATTAACATCTGTTTTTGCCTACTCAACCTCCATCTCTCCTGAAACCAATAGAGGAATGTGGGAAGGTTCTCCTCATTAGCCAATGGTAGCATCTGACATATTGTGACCAAGAGCACAGCCTCCCTTGGGCTGCAGTGATTGGTCCAGGGTGGGCAGATGACCTAAACTAGGCCAAACAAAGCAGTGATCACTTTCCCTGGTATTTTGCTGAAATTTTGGAGAAAGAAGCATTATTCTTCTGTTGGTTGGCTAAACTGACAGGATGTTAGCTGCATGGCATATCTGACAATGTCTTGGGTGGGTCCGTTTGAGACTAAAGCCAACAGAGTAGGGAAACAGACTAAGAGAGGTATGAGAAAGACAGATTCTCAATGACATATTTTTGAGCCCCTAGATCCAAAATGTACCTAAAGCTAGTACCTCTAGATTTTTAAAACAATTAAGCAGGTTTGAGTTGAGTTTTCTCTCTTTTGAAAATAAATGATTCCCAAGAGTGGGGGGGGCTGGGATGAGAGAATGAGAAAGTGGAGCTGAGGTGAGATTCCTCCCAGCCCCTGTGCCAGGTGCACTGACCTTGACTCTCTGCCCCTGCTGGTGGGGGAGAGATTTTCCAAAATGGCCCCCTTGTTCTGGGGCGAGGAGGTGGTGAAGGAGTTCCCTGAATCAGAAGTGTTGCCACTGTTGAGCTCCCGATTCTTGCTTAAGCCCCCACCAGGGCTCCCCTTCTCCTGGCCCCGAGACCGGGCTGAGCTGGCTTGCGTGGAGGGTGGTGAGGACGTGTCATTGCCTGAGTCGTACTCCTGGGAATGTCCTCGAGAGGTGGTGAGTGGGCTGGCTGTTTTGGTAAAGAGGTCAGCGGCAGACCCCGACCCAGTGATCTGAAAGCAAAAAGACCCGTTGGACACTGCTGAGTGCTGGGCCCGTGGGCTGTGTCTAAATAACCAAGAAATGTTTACCGTCATGATGCACTGTAACGAAAGGAAAGAGAGAGAGAGGAGAAGAAAGAAGAGACGCCAAAAAACAAAAGCACAAATTCCTGAAAGAATACCACAGAAAGGAGATTTTTTTTTTACCCCCTGCTAGGATAACTGGAAGATTTAGGTATCATGCAGAGAAAAAGCATGCGATTCAGATGAAACAAAAGGAAAAAGGAAATTATACAAAATTTAATTTCTAATGAATTAAACAAAAGGGTCAACTCAATAGAAAGGGGATGTAAACACCCTTAATTCAACCTAAAACAATAATAAAAATAAAGGAAGGGGAAGAATAAAAAGAAATGGGACTATGGGCCTAAACAAAATATCTTGGAAATTAAAAAAAAAAAAAAAAAAGAGAGAGAGAGAGACAAAGTCAAAATTTTAAACTTCAACGAAATTCTTAATTAATTTAACGTTTTTTTAAAAAAAGAAAAAATTGCCTGAATAGAACCCGAAACAAATATCACATGGGGAAAAGAAATGAAATAAAGCGGAGAGTTTTGCTTTGTTCTTTAAATATAAAGTCAAGGTCGCAAACTGACATTTTTGGCAGTTTTCAACGGGGGGGGGGGAGAAAGGAGGGGACAAAAATAAAAAAAAAAAGGAAGTCAAATAGTCTGACCGAAAACAAACGGAAAAAAAAAAGGTCTCTATAGATATCTGTGTGTGTCCTTTTCCCCTTGTAGAAGGTATCTAAGGCTCTTGAGTGGCTTCTAATAAATTCCCTCATGTCTTTGCGGATTTTATCCACTTACCAAGCAAGAACTCCTCCTTTAGTAGGTAGGTAAGGTGTAAGAGAAAGGGAAGAGCGGGCAACGTGAGTCCATCATTAGAGTCGCAATTGACAAGAAAAAACACACACCTTTCTGCACATCCTCAAACTTGGCCCTGAACTTTGAGTTTGGAATTTTTCCTGCCCTTGACAGATGGGGACATCCATTCTGTTTGGCTTTCTCCCTAAGGGGACCTAACCTAGTCAACCTAGTCAATCCCTCAATGCCCTTGCTGAATATGCAAATGGTGCTAGACTGTCATATCTACCTATGTGTAAATGTCCAGGGGACACTAGGAAGGGAGGATATGCTTGCAACCAAGGGTTTTGGAAGGGGCTTGGAGATTTTGGGGTGATTGGGAATAAAAAGGGGTCCCCACAACCCTGTTTGGGGCTGATCTAGGACAGATGAAGGAGGAAAGGAGATGATGGCAAGCCAGCACTTGGAAGGCAGTCATGTGTTTAGAAGTTCGATGGGTGGTTTCCCTTAAACCTTCGGAACAGAGTCTTGGCTGAGATAGCACAGCATGTTTGGTGCTGACCCCCACCCCCAGCAGTGTCATGCTTAGCTGTGGGCAAGAGAGATCCCTGCCCTAGGACTCCTCCAGCGATAACCATCCCTAGAGGGCAAGAAATCTGTAGGGCCAAGTGGGTACCACTTGGAAACGACTTCCCTCCTGACTATTCTCTGGGTACCTGAGATCCCATTCTTCTCTGTTTAAATGGTCCCTATGCCCCCTTTTAGAGTCTCTGCAGGCCTTCCCCATGGATCTATTCTCCCTCAGGTAGGCCATGCTTCAAGTGTGTCCACCCCTAGGTTCAAGGGCTATTTGGACAGAACTTTGGATGTTCAGGCTGAGGCGTCCATATGCATGTGTAGGAAGTCCATCATGATGCTGGATGGTGCCAGAGGCAGGAAGAGAAGGGGGTGGGGAATCTCGGGACCAGATTCTTCCCACATTGCCATGTCATGGTCTGGTACTCCGGAGGGTCCAAGATTCTAAACTCAAAACTGATTTTCAGCTCATTTTAAAGGTATGCTTGCCAAGATGGAAGAATATAGTTTTTCAAGCTTGCTGACTTATATGTAAACAGTTAGACATCTAGTACGTGGATCTTCTTCTATATTCTTGCCACCACAGATATTAGGGCAGGTTTCATCATCAAGAGCCTACACTCCCCCCGCCCCTTGTCCTGTGCACCTGGGGCCTGAAGGAGGGAGACTTCTGGGATTTCTTAACAAACCATCTCTGCCTTCTCAGCAACTGGTCATGAGGGTGAGACACAGAGACATTGGAACTGTGAGAACAGCAGAGATAACTCCAGCAGTTCAGGCTGTCAGCTCCTGGGACTGGGGGTGGGGAGGGGTGGGACTTCCTTTGTGGATTCTCCCAGAAGGTTTTGCACACGGGCAGGGTGATGGTCTAACTTTGCCAAGTTCTGTGTAATGCAGCTGCTGCTTTCCCTGTCTGGCAATCTGGCTGGCTTTGCTTTGGGAGAAAGAATCTCAAAATAAGGTTCTCAGGTGGAGTTTTCTGGAGCTAGACGTCTTTTAAAATAATGTAAAGGCCCTGTTCCCACTCCGTCTTCCTATTTGACTTCTTGTTTTGGGCTTTGGATGCCAGGTTTTGTGCTTTCTCACCCTTGGAGTTCAATGCTAACAATGTGTATTTCCACCACCTCTGTCCGGAATGAGACGGTACCACTCCAGGAAACTGGGTTGTG
This sequence comes from Carlito syrichta, assembly GCF_000164805.1. NCBI lineage: Eukaryota > Metazoa > Chordata > Mammalia > Primates > Tarsiidae > Carlito > Carlito syrichta. The sequence continues at coordinate 99,339 of NW_007232432.1, forward strand.
AGGCCTGAGCTCTGAGGCCAGGGCTTGGTCCAGAGATGGGCTCATGGAATCTCTGCCCCAGAGATGGTGAATGACTGGTGGCCAGTGTATGACAAGCGAATCAGGCAAGGCCATCATGGAGGGAACTGGGCTGGAAGACAACTCAAGGACAGGGGCCTGTGAGAACAATGACTTCCATTATCTTGTGGCTTACTACCAGGGTACTCAGGTCAGGCTTTCTCTCCCAGGTACTTGCTCTCAGTCTTGACTACTAATTTTCAAGCATTTTTCCCTGATGCATCATGGGTCCCCATGGGCAAGGAGTTCTCAGGTGCGAGGGCCCTCGGGGATAGTGGATACAGCAGGGGAATTTGTCTTGGTTCGCCTTCTCAACCCCATAGCCTGAGTTCACAGGGACACTTTCAGAGTATCTCCACCTGGCTGTGACTTATCCACATGTAAATTGTGTGATTAGAACTCAGAAATCTACAAGGCATCGTGCTTTTCTATCATCACCAGAAAACAGAGATAAACACACTACTGAAATGTTCTCATTGGGTTCACCTTGGTACCTGAACATACCAACCTCTCTTGTGTATTTACAAATTCCATTTCTTTGGATGAATGTAAACTCTTTGACATGAATTACATATCTTGTACAACCCAGCCTTGCATACTCCACAAATAGCATCTCTTCCACAGTATCCCACCATGGCCCCTACAACCTAAGCTGACCGATTCAAGTTTTTGATTCTGCTACCCGCTGCTTCTTCTACCCTCAGGCCATTTAGGCCATTTGCACATTCCCTTTCCTCTGTCCAGAACACTCTTCTTTCCCCCATTTCACATGGCTAAATGTATTCATCCTCCAGGTTTCCTGTCACCTCCTCTAGAAAACCTTCTCTGATTCTCCAGACAAAAATAGTACAATATACAATCGTTCATTCACTCTTTCATTCATTCACTCACTCAAAAATGAGCACCTGCTGTGTGTCACAGCAGAGTTACTTGGTAGGGGTATCTGCTTATTCCATTGCCCACCTCTTGGTCTGATAGAAGCTTGCTGAAGATAGGGCCATGACTAGAATGCAGTGTTGTACTAGTCATGTAGTAAATATACTCTAATAAACAAAGCTACTTCCTGGTCCCTTGGAAATCTCTGTGGCCTGTCCTAACTTGATTCATTGGTAGAGATGACTGGGTGATCAGGCCCTTGTGGGGTCTAGCTGGGTAACTGCTAGCTTTGGGAATTTGATAGTTTTTAAAGAAGGAACTGGCCTCCATTATACTCAGAACAGTTTTAGGAAACTCAGTGGACCCCGGCTGAAGGTTGGGGTCTTGAGACCAGCTCAGAGTTGGGTGTGTGAGCTTCAGGGAACCTCTAGAATCAGGTTTTAATTTGCATTTTTATTGATACATAATAGATGCACATATTTTTGGAGTCCATATGATATTTTGGTACATTCATATAATGCGGAATGATCAAATCAGGGTGATTGGGATATCCATCACCTTAAACATGTATCTTTTCTTTATGCTGGGAGCATTGAATGATTCTCTTCTAGCGATTTTGAAATATACAATAGATTGCTGTTCACTAGAGTCAGCCCCACCCCCACTGTGCTATTGAACGCCATGTCTTAGAATCAGGTGTGAGGTCTAGGCCCATGGCAGAGGGAAGGAATGCCCTCTGCTCCTTCTCTCCTCCTAATACTCCTCAGATCCAGGACCCTGAGAGGAAGCACCTAGGGACTCTATCTGCAGATTCTCAGCAGTGTGAGTTCCAGGTTTCAGGTGAGAAATTCCAGACCTGCAAAGCCTTCCAGATGGGACAAGCTGTGCTCGGTGTCCCGTTCCACTTTCTACTCTTCTGAGAGGTCAAGTTAAGAGATAGACTGGATCATTTGCCTACAGTGAGACTGCTAGCCCCCGTAGTGACTTTGTTCCCATGAGAAAAAGGTGCTTCTTCTGGGTCAGGAATTAGAAAAAGGCACCTCCTCTGGCCAGACAACTTAGCAAAGAGATTGCACACCTTTCTCTGGACTGAAGCAGCCCCACAGCAGTATTGAGGGCATGACAGATAGAGGCTAGGTGGGATCTGATCTCCCACTTGCTCTGCAGGGTAGTCACCCTTGCACAGGGCACAGCATAACATGACACTCCTGGTAGGTTCTGTTCGCACAAATCTTCACACTCTATTTGGCCTGCTTAGAGGATTACTCTGGCAGGGTGAAGGTGGGAACCTGAAAACATCTACTCCTGCTTCCTTTCAGCTGAACCTTATTTGATTTTGTCTTTACAAGTCTCGATGGGCTCTGTGTTATCCTTCCAGGTGGTAGAAAGCATTTTCATAAACTCATCATTAGAGATGTCTGGATGGTTTAATGGCCTCCTAAACCCCAGACTCCACTTTCTCCAGAACTCTCCACTCACTCCACAGGAAGAGGAGGGAGGACACAATTGAGGTGAGCCCGAGGCAAGGTGAGTGTGCTAGGGGGAAGGGATAGCCATGATAATGAAGAGGAGACATTCGAGGCATGAACATGGTGATGGGCAGACAACGGAGGCCTCTTGTCCCCAGGCATCTCCTTCCTCGTCAGATACTCCCTCTGGCATGTAAGATGGAGACAGTCACCCCCTCGACACTGACGTGGCAGGATGGATCCCCCTTGCTCCTCTGCCTCCTTATTTAGATAATAAGCCTCTTGAAATTCATCTTTAAAGAGCTCTTCTTCATGTGTTGGGAATTTCCCTCTATGTCTGCAACTGCTCTCTGCCTCTGTGCTACTGGCTGGGATATAGCCCCCAAGACCCCTGACAGTATGAGCCACCCAGGCTCTCTGTCATGTGATCATAATACCCTTCTGGTACCCGACCCCCTTTGACAACCTGGAACCCTCACAGTGGGGTTCTCTGCTTTGGTCCAATCTTACTCCTTCTTCCACCTCAGTTTTTCACCCTCCCTGCCATGACTTCACAGAGGCCTACTTTTGGGACATTGCATGAAAAATTCAGCCCCTGTGAGAGCTACTTAATGACCAAGTAAATAACACCCATCTGAAATACATTCCCCGAGATTGAGACAGAAATGTGAGTGCTAACAGTTTATTTGAGAAGGGAAGGTACCCATGCAGGGGTCATTGATACATGATAGATGTGCACGTTTTTGGAGCACATTCATATAATATATAATGATCAGATTCAATAATGCATTATCAAACCAGCTACCACAGTGGGCAGCTGGCGCTTAATTCCACTGGGGACATTCTGGAAACTAGTGTAGAACATGCACCCTAGAGTGAATCCTAACCAAGGAGTGAGAAAGCAGGAGTATTTATACACCGATCCTCTATCACTCATGGGTTGAAGGCTGAACCCCAGAGTGTCCAGACTGCCCCACAGGCAGACAAAGTGGGCTTTGGCAGCCAGACAATACCATCTGGAAACAGGCAGTAGGCTGTGTGTTCTGAAGTACAGAGGGTGAGAAGACACATACAGATAGTATCTGCTTAAACACCCCAAATCAACATTGGAAACCTGGACAGCCAAGTCATGTTTTGTTTCAGAAATGCTTTCTTCAACCCACTTAGTATGTTTGAGAGTACATTTGAATGAACTGTCAACATTGGTAGAATGGGGAGGTTTAAAAAAAACAACCCTATTTCTGGTTTCTGTTGAAAAATAAGATCTGGCAACATTGGGCCCATGTTCCTGCCTGGTGATAATCAGCTTGAGAGGGACTGTAGCCCTTTTAGATGGGGCATGAGCTCTCCTGGCCCTCAATCCCGTGGGGTCACTGTTACTCATAGCTACTAGCTGCCTAGCTCCTGGGATCTAAGTATGAGATCCTCTTTTCTAAGTTTGTTGCCACTCCCATTCCGCTGCAAACAACATAAACACAGTATCCTTGTATGTTTCATCTCTTCCTTCCAGAGTTATGAAGGGGATTGCTCTGTCTTTCCCATCTAGCCCTTTTAATCCTGTTGGATTTTTGTCAGTGAAAAGAACCAGAAGACCAGATCCATTAATATCCAGATCCCAGAGCTATTATAACCTCTTCTCTTTTGGGTCAGGACTGTCAGTTTCAGATTTTTTTTGGACAAACTACTTTTCACGACTTCATAGCCATTGAGGGAAAATGAACAAATATTTCCCTGTTACCTCCTCAGTCCCACTCATTGTGAAACTCCAATGTTTTTCTCTTTCTCTCTATTTTTTTAAATTCCAAAGCTTGCCTCTCTCCTTGTTCCTTAATATACTCATGTTAACACTTGAGTTTTTCTAATAAGTAATTAAATCCCCCCACCACGAACCTCAGCTTCCTGGCGTTCCACTGGGAGTCTCTCTCAGCCCTCCAGGGAAGCCAGCACTGTTATTTATTGTTTTTGTTTCAAATCATTATTTAATCAAGAATGGGGGAAAAAAGGCAACCTCTCACTTACACTTCAAAATTTAATTTCGACTGAATTTCGAGATCAAGAGGCAGCACGGCCTAATAGGTTACAAAAATACAATCAAGAAGAGAATTCCAATTAAACTGAACAAGTCCATTTACTGAGCTTCAAATGGCCCCATGGAGAGAGACGGCTATAAATTTTTTTTCCTTCCCTGCCATATGGGAGCTGGAAATTCTCATGTGAGCATAGAACTGCACGGCAGAGCTTTTTTAGCTAGAGGGTTCTGGTTATTCCTTAAAAAAAAAAAAGTCCTGTCATTGCACAAAGGCATTAAGTTCATTTTCCTTGCTGCTGTTCATCTTCTTTCGAGCACTAATTAGGAAGACAGCAAAAGAAGGGATTCATTGACCTGTTGGGAGTTCATTTTGGAGGAGAGGGAGATGGAAAAAGAGAGGGGAATCCACTGGGGATTGTGGGAAAATGACAGAGTGCTTTGAGGCAGGGAACATCCCACGGGGCTGTGCACTGTGTCGTCAGATCTTAGGTAGGGAGAGGTCCGGCCTCTCTTTCCCTTCAGCAGGGGCTGGAAGGGAACGACGACTGCAGGCCCACCCTTTCTTGGAAGCTTCTGTGGAGGCCCTCCTGCCCACCTGTTCTCAGAAATCTCTACATGGACCTAGTTAGACAAATTCCTCACCAGCCCAAATTGAAATGAGAAAAATAAGTTCCATGTAACAAGCTTTTCATCCTGCTAAATGCATTTGCTTTAAAAAGACTGGTCCTTTCTTCCAAGGTCATGTTCTTCCTATCTCTTCTGGTGGTAAAATGTCCCTTTCGTGACAGAAAATGATGGTTTTTCTTTTTTCTGTCCTTCCCTGGCAGAAGTAAAAGTTGACAATGCTATGCCACCTCTCATTAGAAACAAAACAAAAAACCTGAAAGCCCCCAAGTTTCGTCCCACCCTTCTTCTGCACTTTGGTTCCTTTCTTCTCTCTAATGTAATGAATGGTATTCGATGTTCGATGCTGCGTTTCCCAGCAGAGCAAGAGCTTGAAGGCTTTGCAAAATGTGTAAGAGCTTGGATAAGGGGTCTGGAGACCAGAGACATTCGTGGTTTCTCCCTCAGCCCCGTTTTTCCCTGTTTACAAAATGTGAAGCATATCTCACCCTGACTTTCTCCTGGGGCTGTTGTGAAGTCCCCCTGAGATTTTAGATATGATTAAGCTTTTTGAGTCCAGAGATATTCTGAAAATATCACACCTGAGTTTATTTGGAGTAAGTTTAATAAAGCTGCTATGATGACAAATAAATGTTGAGTTTTATATCCCAAACATTGGGATAAGTTTTTAACACAGAGCATAAGGGGTTTTTTCTGTCTTATTCCCCACCGTATGGTATTCAGCTCATTGTAGGTGCTTAATGCATACCTTTGAAATGAACCTTATCTTACACCATCCTCATAATAACCCCATAAGTAGGTATGATTATTATTATTTTTTTTGAGTTGGAGTCTCACTCTGCCCAGACCGGAGTGCAGTGGCATGCTCCCAGCCACCGCAGCCTCGATCTGCTGGGCTCCAGCAATCCTTCCGCCTCAGCCTTCCAAGTAGCTGGAACTACAGGTGCGCACTATCACACCTGGCTAATTTTTTGATTTTATTGTAGAGATGAGGTCTCGCCAAGTTGCCCAGGTATGATTATTAACCCAAGCTACACTGGAGCCCTGAGAAATGAAATGGCACACAGGAGGATATGCAATTAAACATGTGGACTCTGAGATCAAACTTTGTGGGTTTAAATCCAGCTTCTCCATTGAATAGTTGTCTTTTACTTAATTTTTCTAGGCTAGAGTTTCCTTATCATAAAATGGAGACAGTGATGGAAACTCCCTTGAAGGGCTGTTATAAAAATGGGATGGGAGTACATGTGAAGAATTCAGCCTAGAACCTGGTACTATAGTCATTGCCAGCCCCCAGGGTATCACAGGGAGGCGAGATCAAAACTCCGGAGAACCTACACCCAGTCCGAAGCCAATGTCTTCATCACTACCTTCTATTACCGCCTCCAGTTTGCAGATTTCATGAGGCCCTCTTTTATGGGTCATATATCCTGCTTTTACTACTATTGGGTCTTGGCAACTGTGCAGGTTTTGCTGACAAGGGTTATATGGCAACTGTTGGCCTAGGCTGGAGATAAGAGGAGGAAAAACAACCTGCCACCTTCCTTGGCTCAGATTCAGTCTTGATCAGCCCCCTTCTAGATTCTGCCTCCAGTGTGAGAGACTTGTTAGAGAACCCACACCACAGGGAAAGGACTTGGCCACACCCTAGAGCCTCCGGCTTCTCAGTCATCCAATCCACCCTCCCACTCACCCAATTTACCTTCTGTGCTGGCTGTCAGAGAAAGCTTCCAAAGCACAGCAGTAATTCATATGGGCTCCCCTTTCACCCAATTTGATTACCTACCTAGGTAACTGCACTTCTCAGAGCCTCAGTGTTCCCATCTGCAAAATGGTGATAATAACTGTACCTACTTCAAAGAACTATTTTGTGGGCCAAATGAGGAAAACACTGCTGGTATTTCCCCATCCCTCTATTTGTCAACTATCTCTACCTGACAAACTCCTACTTGTCTTTTAAATACCAGCTCAGATGATCTCTTATTTGTAAAGCCCTCTCAGACATCAAGACAACATTGTTTTGGTCTTTCTTTTGTGTGTTCTCATTACACATTGTACTTGCTTATATCACTGCTAGAGGTGACATTCAAAATACTCAACAACTACTTGGGTATACTGCCCCATCAAAAGGGAAGCTGGCCTTGACACTGAAGGGGAGTAAGTGTCATTCATTGGATGCTGGACAGTGAGAAGGTCCAGAAAGTGCAGGGGAGGGAAGGGGTGACTGGAGTGACTGGGGTGGGGTGAAGGGGTGACAAGGCTTATTTACCAACTGCCATGCAAATACTTGAATATTTTAACAAGAGGAGGTGTTGGTGCTCACCGACTCAACTTTAGAACACTATCATGCTGTATTGTCAGCATTCTGTTGACTACTAGACTATGAGCTCTTGGAATTCAGGAAGAGTGTTTTGTTAATCCCTCTCTCCCCAGTGCCTTGAACAGAGATGGTGGAGTGGAGATAAGGCCCACAAGCGAGGCTGTGAAGGGTCCCTAAACTGTCTCCTTGGACCCCCTCCATGTGGATTTGGGCTCTGACTGAGAAAGAAAGCCTCAGGTTACCTTTAGCTCACCAGCTAGGACTTCAGTTAAGAGGCAATCCTCCCTCAGATTTGCATATTCATATATGCAAATAAGCCCCCTGATTTCATGCACCTGTCCTTGATTTTTTTTTTTTAAAGAGCCGTGCATATAAAATACCTGCAAAGGAATGTGGCAGGAGTGTGGCATAGAAGGCCCTTCGTGCTTGGGCTCCTGCTTGCCTCCAGGGACCCCATATCCTGCCCTGGAATTTCATCTCAGTCCCCAAATGAATTTTATCTTCATATCTCCTTTCAGGGACTCACCCCTAGTTTTTCAGGTAAATTTTTACTTTTGTTGCCTAACTCTAACTCTAACGCTAATCCTCTCCCCTGCCTGCTAGCCTTCCACTCCATCTAAATATCTCAGTATCAGTTGGTGTACATTGCCTTTTACTGTTTTTAACTTGTCTGTTCCCCCACTTCTCATTAGGAGGCACAGACTGTTTCCTTCCTGAGAGCCAGGTCAGAGCCTGATCCTACATAGATGCTCAATAGATGTCCGTAGACTTGAATGAATGACTGGACGAGTGATTTAATGAAAGTGATTCTGTTGTTAGCTTTTTTTTTTTTGAGTTGGAGTCTCACTCTGTCACCCAGACTGGAGTGCAGTAGCCGCTTCCGGCCACCATAGCCTCAACCTGCTGGGCTCTGGCAATCCTTCCGCCTCGGCCTTCCAAGTAGCTGGAACTACTTATTGTAAAGATGAGGTCTCACCAAGTTGCCCAGGTGAGTCTCGAACCCGCAGGCTCAGGCAATTCACTCACCTCAGCCTCCCCAAGTGAGGGATTACAGGCTGAGCCACTGAGCCCGGCTCCTGTTAGCTTTAACAGAGAGAAAAGCTTGGGGCCAGGACTCTTGGGAAGCCTTTGGTCTAGCCTGGAACCTTCTTTGACCTCTGCCTTTGTAAAACAAAAGATGAAAAGGGGCCAAGTATGGAGGTCACTCAGAGAACAAGATTTGGGGTGGGGGCATCTGGACTTCAGTTACCATTGGACTTCAGTTCCCTTTTAGGATGGAAAGAAATTGGTCTGAGAAGCAGAGGACCTGGCTTTAGTCCCAGAGTAGCCATCCACTTGCCAGGGTTGGGAACTATACACCTTAACTACTACTACCACTACTGCTATCACTGTTACTACTATTAACACTACTATAACCACTGACATGACCACCACTGCTATTACTGCCACTACTGTTACTATTACTAGTGGCACTCTAAAGCTTTTAAGTACGTTAAGTCATTGAGTTTGCATAACAATCTTATGAGACAGGTCGTATCATTATTCTCATTGTGCAGATTTTGAGGAAACTGAGACCCAGAGAATTTATGTAACTTGCCCAAGGAGCCACAGCTGGTAAGTGCAGAGCCAGGATCTGGAGAGTTGTCATCATCATACCGCTAATGTTGCTGTGCCAAGTACTGGACTCAACAGTTGCCTTTTGGAGAAGAGACTGTTATTATCTACATTTTTCTTAACAGATGAGGAATCTACCACTCAGAAAGATTTACGTAACTACTCCTATTTCAGAGACAGAATTTGATCACAAAATTATATGGCCATATTTTTTAAACAACTCTGCCCTGCCACAGCTCATGTAAGTCATTTCTCTTCTGTGAATCTCAGTTTCCCTTTTTTATGATCATGACGTTGGGCTAGATGAGCTCTTAAGGCCTCTCCCTTCTAGGTACGAATGAGGTCTGGCTTTCAGCTCTTTTGATAGGGCCTGGGTGAATGAGGAACGAGACATTATACCTGAAAGCCATCAAGAATGATGTGATTTAAGAAAATAAACTACCAAGGGCCAATCTGGTAACCTCCCCAGCTGGTGTGGAGGACAGACCCAGCTTTCTGAAACATTTCAGAAAATGTTGAAAAACCATCCTAGGCAAATGAGAAAGTAAAAGTCAGTAGCTCCCCAAAATATAATTTTTTAATCTAGTGTCAGTTATGGCCTCAAGATGGGCTCCATGACCAGGGAGATTAGGCAGCCTTCCCTAAATTAAAAACATTCCTCACCTCTTATTGTTCATATTTCAGATTTGTCTTTACCTTTGCTACAATCCCTTTGGGAGACAAATGAGATAATCATGCCTATTTCTCAGTTGAGAAAGCTGGGGCTGGGAGGAGATAAAATGATTAGTCCAGCCAAACCAAGACTCAAACCCAGGCCTCAGAAATCTCTGCCATACTGGGAAGGCTCCCTCTTAGGACATCTAGGGAAGAGAGAATAGAGGTGGGCATTTGCCATCTGCAAGTTTTCAATGACTGCAGGCATCTCTACAAAGGAGGGGCCTGGGGTGAGTTGTGAATGGTTTCAGGTAGGCAGAGGATTTGGGAAAAATGAGACCTTGGTGATACTGGGTGTCTTGACTGGTGAAGAAGGATTTCCCAGAATGCACTACAGATAACTATTGTGTCAGCCAAGCTCAACTCTTGCTTGTCATTGCCTTCCCTTTCTTGACCTCTCCCAAAGCACCCCTGAGCTGTCCCTTGCTTCCCCATTATCTGTTCTTAAGTAGCATCTGCGTGAAATTTTCAAGTTCACATGCAGCTAGAAAAAGCAAGTTCCTCTACAGCTTTCTGCTGCATTTATAGGCTGTGTCAGTGTTGACTCTCTTCCTGTTTATCCCTTTAGAGTCTACCAAAGGCTCTCATATACATCTTTATCTTACTGGGTATTCCCCACAATTCTGTCCTGAAGTGGTATGACTTCAAGTTTACCAATGAGAAAACTGAGTAAGTTGGCCAAAGCCACACAGCTAAGAAGTGGCAAAGCTAGGACTTGAATTCAGATCCATCTCTGAATCTCTTGCTCATTGTGTCGAACTGTCTGAAGTCAAATTCCAACTCCTCCTTGTTGACTTGGGGGAGTGCTACATAATTCTATTCAATGCCAGGTTGCTAAATTAGATTGGCTCTTGCCTTGCTCTGTGTGTCTGCCCAAGACCTCAACCTCTATGAGCCTTGATTTTTCTGTCCCTTCTGTAGAAGGGACTAGTGACAGCAGCTGTGCCCTCCATTCCCAAGATCCTGAGTGGACACATGAAAGGATAAAGATCCAGTGCTATGAGTTCCTTGGAAGAAAATTCTCATAAATTCAACAAGGTCATGTTTATGGGTGGAATCAAATCCCAGCTGGCAACCCGTGCTGCTGGCCAGCTGGGATAAAAGATGCAGACTTCATGTAAATGCTAGAGTGCCTCTGTTACACCAAAGACCCTCTTCTTTCGCTTCCTCCCCAAAGAAACCTCCTATGGTGTCTCACACATGTGTTCCTGCAGGTGTCACTCTGGAGACCAGGATTTATTGTTCAACACTCCCCTTACAAAAAGCCTGGGTATTTTGGTTTTGCCTCCCCCTACCCCCCAGCTCCCCAAGCCAAGTGCTGCCAAAGGCTGGTGAATGACCACTTGGTTCATCAGTAATGAGGTCTGGAGCCAGTGGGATATTTTGCCCAAAACTGAATTAAAATGTATCATACGCTGCCCTGAACTTGTGCCTCTACCTCCCCCAAGTGTCGTGGCCCAGGCTGGCAAAGGAGGCTGTGCAGAATACTTACTACACCCCTGGCCGACAGGAAGCCGAGCATCTGGAATGGCTGGCTGGGTGGGCAGCTGGACTGGGCCTCGGGGCTGTCTTTGCAGAGAGTCTTGGAGCAGCGACGGGAGTGCCTTCGGCGGGACTTCCGCCCTTCCTCAGGGGACCGGCCGTGATGCCTAGGGGCAGGGGAGAGACATCCGAGGGTCTTTTGAGGAGCTTCCTGGGAGATGGTTAAGGGAACAACAAGATCTGAGGATGATAGGGTGTACCTGGGGACAAGATGTGATTTTGTGATTCATATGTGATGTTGTTATGAGTATGGCTACATGTGTGTATAAAAGTTGGGCTGTGTGTTCATCTTTCCATCCATCC
>NW_007232432.1:110906-137396 GCF_000164805.1 Carlito syrichta
ATTCATCCAACTGTCCATCCACCACCCACTCATTCACCCATGCAGGTATCCATCTGCCCACCCACCTATTCATTCATTCGCTCATTTGTGCATGTAAAAAATGCTACTTCATGTACCAGGCACTGCTTGGAGGTCTGGGGATGCAGCTGTAAAAACAGAAAAGACCCTCATCCTGATTCAGTTTACTGTCTTTTGTGTGCCTGTGATTGTCTGTCATGTTACTATGTGTATGTCTGGGTGTGTCCATCTGTGTTTCCATGTGTTTGTCTATAAATGTAACTGTGTATATCTGTGTGTCTTTGTATATGTGACTTCACCATCTGTGAGACAGAGGTATCCTACTGACTGTCACCCAACACTTGGCTGACGAAATGGCTGACAAAAACAACAGAGATGGCCTTCTGCAAGTTTTTCTGGACCTGGCTGCTTCGTCTGCAGTAGAAACCAAAGGCATGTCTGACTTCTTAGGGTCCATTTGAACTCTGCATATACCGTTAGATCTCTGAGCCACACGAGTAATAAAAATAATGCCATTTGGATTTACATGACACTTATAAATCCCTTTTAAGGTACTTTCACAGTCCTCTCTACAACTTTAAGACGTAGAAAGGGCAGGTATTACTTTTCCCATTTCACAGAAAAAGAAGCTGAGACTCAGAGATGTTTAGGGACTTGCCTGAATTCATACAGCTTGAAAGTGGCAGAGCCAGGGCCAGGGCCAGGGAGAACTGATGCCTCTGGTTGTTGCCCCGAAGTGGCCCTTTCTTCTCTGGGGCTTCCAGATCACATTTCTACGGGGTCTGTGTGCCAGCTCCCAGTTTGCTCCTATGCCTTCTGGAGAGCCCCTAAGCCCAACAGACACTGGGGATCTCAGATGGCACCACTACCAGGAGATGAGACAGCACAGGAAGCCTTAGGTGGAGTCTGTGATGTGAACCGTTTCTCTAACAGGTGAGCTTCTGGTGCCCTGCATGGTCCTCTGGCCCAGGTCAGTAGGGCTGAGCTGCAGAGAGCTGATTCAGCCTGGGGTAGTGCTGAAGGGCTCAGGCTGAGTCATGCGGACCTGTTTCCTTGTTCCAGCTCTGCCAGACACTTCCTAGCACGTGACTTCACTCAGATTCCTTTGTCCACCAACAGGTAGTTGTGTTTTCTTGTTGTTATCTGTTTGTTTTTTCCTGCTGTCATGGGTCAGGGTGTGGTTTAGCTCAGCAGGCCAACATCCTCCAGGAAAAGGTCACCAGAAGCCCACCTGTGACTGAGCAAGTGTGTTTGTTGCTCCTTGCAACCCTGGGGAGGGGGAGAACATCTCTGTAAGAGGGCGTTAGAAAAAACTCTTACAGCATTTGTTGGCAGGTGACTTGGGGAAGCGTCTTTGTTCTAGACTGGATGCTGCCAGAAAACAGGGGTAATTCTGACCAGGCATCTCCATCAATCTTAGCTAGAAAGAGGGATGACTAGACCAAGGCCAAGGTTATAACTTCTGAAGAAGCAACAGTCACTCATATTAGCCAGGATAGAGAGACGCTTGGCCACCTTTGTTTTACACAATGTTCTCATCTTGTCTGGACTCAGAATTGATGATGGAGGAGTACTGTTTTTGTCTTGACCAATCAGAGTCACAGTTATTAACCTTGTCGGATGGTGATATTCTTTGACATTGTGGGTGTTCAGCGGGAACACCGATGCCTGCCCATGCTGGTGGGTACCAGGGGCCTCTTTCTCAAGAGCTTCCCACCCTTGGCCTCACAAACACATCACTTAGGGAAATTTAAAAATCTTGCTGCTGTGGCCCCACTGCATCTGAAGGAAACCAGAATGTCTAGAGGGTGGGAACCACGCATCGATATCGTTTAAAACACTTTAAAACACTCCAGATGATTACAAAGTGCACCCACAGTAGAGAAGCACTGGTCTAGTGCATGGTGTGATGGTGATGATGAGGGGGCGATGCACACTTGAAACCTTAGCACAGTGCCTGGCACAGAGCAGAACTGGTTAAATATTTCTCCTCCTCTTCCTTTTTCTCCTCCTCTTCTTCCTCCTCTTCTTCTTCCTCCTTCTCTTTCTCGCTAGAGATATTCTGCTTTATTTGGTATCAAGTGGGGCCAAGACAATACGATTTTAAATCTCCCCAGGGGATGTGAATATATAGTCAAGTGTAAGAAACACTTGAGAAAGAGAAAAGCAGCTCTCGATGTCTGGAAGCTGGCCTGGTTCTAGCAAGCAGGCCTCAGCATTCCCACCGGATGTCAACAATTCCAAACATCAACATCCACAAAGCCCCAGTTCCTTCTTGTTGTTCTTATTCTTCCTCTTTTTCTTCTTCTTTTTCTCATCAAGGAGAGAACCCCTCTCCCCTTTCTCAGTGAGGGTCCAGATTAGGAGAAAATTGACTTAGAAGGGCCTTAAAATGAACTTGGTACTTTATGCTATGTGGCCTTTCATAGGTTGCTTAGCCTATCTGTGCTTCGAGTTGTCTCTTAGTGAGAGTGCAAAGCCCACCACGTAATTGCTAAAGGACTAGCAAGCTCCTTAACCCTTCTGTGCCTCAGTTTTTTTTTCATCTTTTTTGTTTTTTGAGTTGGAGTCTCACTCTTTTGCCCAGACTGGAGTGCAGTGGCCGCTCCCGGCCACCGCAGCCTCGACCTGCTGGGCTCCGGCGATCTTTCCGACTCAGCCTTCCGAGTAGCCGGAATTACAGGCATGCGCTACCATGCCCGGCTGATTTTTTGATTTATTGTAGAGATAAGGTCTCGCTGCCCAGGCGGGTCTGGAACCCGTGGGCTCAGGCATTCCACTCACCTCAGCCTCCCAAAGGGGCAGGATTACAGGCTGAGCCACCGAGCCTGGCTAGTTTTTTTCGGGGATAACGATAGTACCTACTTGATCCTGGAGTGACTATAAAAGCATGGTGCCTCAGGCACTTAGAAAGCGCACAGGTTAACTCGTCCTGTTGCTGGTTTTCTACAAGCAGTGGCAGCAAGCCCCTTTGGTCTGCAGCCCTTTCTGTTCAGGGAATTGTTCAGCGCTGAGTGCCAGGCAGGGGGCTGGTGGGGGGGTGGGGAGGATTGGTGGTGGGGCGGCGGCCCCATACAGGGATGGCCACAGTGAAGCCAAGCTGGTGCTAATAGCCTCTTAGCCCAGGCTCTAGGCACTAGGCGGGTGGGGGGGTGGGGCGGGAGTTGGCAAGAGGGTTCCTGGGGGTTAGGGTTCCTGGGGATGAGGCATTACCTGCTCTCACAGCTTGATGGGTGGGACTCCGAGCTTTGGGACCGTGAGGGGCAGCGGTGATGGCGGTGGCGGTGAGACTTTCGGGGCCGGCTTCGAGATCTTGGGAAGATGAGAAGGAATGAGTCAGAGGAGAGAGAGGAGAGAGAGAGAGAGAGAGAGATTGATTTGATCTTGTGACACACGTTTTCTCTTGCACCTGGGTCGCCTCCATCCCAAAGTTATCCATCTCCCCGGAAACTCCAGCTTCCTGCCTGGGTATTCAGGGGTCTCTAACCAGCTGCACTGAACACAGGTGAGCAGAAGGGGTCCTCTGGAGGGAGCGTGGATGACTCAAGGCCCTTCACCTTCCTTCGGTGACACGCTGGGGAGAAAATCACCTCCCTACGTCTCCTCACCCCCACTGAAGGCAGGAGTATCAATTTCACAGAACATCAGGGGCCAATCAGGGACCATAAATGTGTGAGTCAGGCAGGCCCCAAAACAGTATCAAACGAAAGCCTGGGCTGAAACAGAAGGAACTGTTTTGCCTCTGGAATATTTGTGTGGTGCTGGATCTTCTAATTTTTAAGTGAATGTGGAAATACACATTTTTATGTAAAATATTTATATTTTAAATGGAAGCTTATTTTTCTTTAAAAGTCACCTTTTCAGGTAAACAGAACACATTTGCAGAGTAAATTAAGCCTTTGGGCTGTCAATTTGTAACCTCAGACCTGGAAAATTAAGTCCAGATTCTTAGCGTGGAGTCAAAAGCCTTTCAGAATGGGCTACAAACCTCATTATCAGCAAAAATTAGAACAACAATTACTACTACTACCACAAATAATAATATTACTATAGGTTACTTCAGCTACTTCTAAGTAATAATAACATCTCAAAAATAGTAGTAGCAGAAGCAATGGTGATTAAGAATGTCTAAAAAATGTTAACGGTTTGGGCCAAGTCAGGAAGCCAGTAGGAGTTAGAGATGATTCTATAGGGAGGTAACCTGGTTATCTCAACAAAGGATTCAGAGAGTCTTGTAATGTAGTCACCAGATCATATTCCTTTTCTGCTTAAAACCTTCCCATGGCCCTCACATCAAGTCCAATCTCTAATCTTGAACCCCAGGCACCTATAGGAGCTAACCCCTGCCTAGTTCTCTAGCCTTGATTCTTCTGCCTTGGCCTGGTGGGCTCAAGCAACTCTAATTGCCTATATTCTGGCTCACGCATTTCCCAGTTCACGATGCCCTTGGGATAATGATGATGATGACAGGTAACCTGTGTTTAACCCATACTTCATGCCATGCACTGTATTCTAAGCATTCTTCTTTAAAGGGACTCTTTTGTTCCTTAGAACAACCTATGAGGTACATTCTCTTATGATTCCCATCTTTCAGATGGAGAGACTGAGGAACAGAGAACTTAAATCACTTGCCTAACCTGTAGTCAGGAATGGTTACCTTCCGTCTTCGCCCCTAGCCTAGACACCTCCTTCCTGCAGGAAGCCATCTTCATCATAAAGTCCTCTGCCCAGCATCCATGTTTCCAAATGCCCGGGCTTCCCTCAGCTGTGCCGTGACCTGCTCCAGGACTGGTTCCTGTGCCCTGCTGCACCGTGAGCTCCTTGAGGCCGGGACAGTGCTGGGCTCATCTCTGTCCTAGGGTCCAATACAGGGCCAGCCACACATGAGGGCCTCACTAAGGGGTGTTGAATTAAAGGATGCCAACTTACACCAGTGACTATGTGGCTAGAAGCGGCTCTGATCATGAGCTCTGGCAAGAGTGAGCCATGGTTTATCTTCAGGATGCCATGTTCTTCTTGCTCTTAACTCTCCTGGCTCTTGTCTTTGGCTTGCACAAGCTTTCTGATGCCTGCCTAGCAATTTCTGGAACTCCTCCCAGAAACTGGTACCGAGGAGGGTGACCACCTTGTTGGCCTCAGGCGGGCAGGCCTTGTCTCAGTGATGGTCCTTCCCAGGGCTCTTGAGATCTGGGTCCAGTTTCTGACTCTGCAGCTTCCTTTCCTGTGACCCCACTGATCACAGGATGCTGGGATCTCTAAGAACATGTGCTGAATCTGTGCTTAGCATGAAAGCTCATTCAATACATACGGACACTAATAGTCTCTTGATTTGAACTGAACACATTTGATGATGGGGAAATTCCTCCCTGAGCTAACTCAAGGCTCTACTGTTTTCTTCTGGAGCATTTCACAGGCCCCCGGGGAGGTGGCTGAAATGCCCTCCATTGCATTGACCTTGGGTGAAGAGACCCTTTGGGGCAGCAAAGTCAGGTACCCTCCCTCTGCATCCCTGTCTCCTGTTTTCCCTCCCCAGCAGCCAACTACCTTTCATCTTATTGTCTTTGATCCTCTCTTTAGAAGCTTCTTGGCGGGAGATAAAATATTGGTTGATTGGAAAACACAAGCACTAACATTTGCAGGGTATAAAGTAGGTGGGTTGTAACCAAATTCACTTTTAATTTGGCTGGGAACTGAACTCCGCAGGCAGCACTGGCTGATTTGAATTTCTACTACCAGCTATAAACCGTGAAACAGCTGGAGCCCCGTGACTGGGGCTGGGAGCTTCGCTGATATCTCTGCACTGTAAATCCAACAGCCAGAACATGGACTTTCATACACATGTGTGCACACAGGTGATCACACCTCCAGGACCTCCCATGCACACACAGCACACACATGCACACAGGTAAAAACTACCACACGACCCCTGCACACATAAGGCACACAGATAGATCAGCAGTGCATATACAGAATGCACAGAATTCAGTACACTCTCTGCAAACCATTCGCATTCACACTCACATAAGCACTGACACACAAATGCACTGGTGTGAACACAAAATATACATATATGTGCCCACATTGTATATATTTGTATACACGTTTGTGCGTTGTAAAATGTACAGATGTTTACAATGTACCCACCACACATATACACATTACATGTAAATATATGAGTATACACAAGGGACATACCATGGGCATGCCAGGCACACACATGCACACTGTATGCTTTCATGCACACACAAACATACCTCCATACGTATACACATCATGTACGTGCAACCTGGTGCACTCAACCATGTCTCAAGCTACAGCTACATGTCACACTCAGTTAGGTCTCTCGCTCCCTCCCTCTCTTTCTTTATCTTCCTTCTTTCCTCTCACCCACTCCTCCTCTTCCCCACTTTCTCTATTTATTTGACAGATCTCACACTCTGAGGCCAGGGCCCCCCGGCTCCCCCAAACCAGAGAGCATGTTCCTGGTGGCGCCTACTTACTGCTTTTTGTGCCTCTTCTCTTCCCGTCTTTTGTTTTTTGGGCTAGAGGAGCTAAACAAGAAATGACCAATTAATGGGAAGATGCAAAATTCCAGTTAAAGACAGAAATAAACAAGTCCTTAAAATGCTTAGCACACAGTGTCAGATCCAGGCAGTTCAGGAATAGGCACCCATCACGGCCCCAGCCTGAATCACCCCCAGCATGTTCACGGAACAATACGGCAGGGTCAGCTGGGGACACTGGCACACACACACACACACACACACACACACACACGCATGCACAACAGGATACAGAGGACACCAAGCTCGGCTTTGGTCGGTTAATAATGACAGCCGTAATAAAGGCAAAGATAATGCCTGCCATTTTTTGAGGCTTTAATTACAGGCTGGGCACGTTACTAAATACTTTCTGTCTACAGTCTCATTTCATTCTTCCCACAACCAATGGGCGGAGGCGCAGTCTGATAAGTGCTCATTTTACAGATGCAGAAACAGAACCTCAGATGGACTAAGAAACCTACCTAGGATCCCACAGGTGAGCTGGGATGTGCTCCCAGACCATGAGTCCCAGAATCCATACTCTTGACTTCTGATCAATCAATTTGTGAGAGAAGAGAACTAAATATTCAGAAAGATATTTGAACCCTCATGAAGCCTGGTAAATTCTGAAATGCTCTGCTCATGCCTATTCAAGTATCTGTTTTGTTTGTTTGTTTTTGGGATGGATAGGGTTTGGCTCTGTTGCCCAGGCTGGTGTGCAGTGGTGGAATCAAAGCTCACCGCAGCCTTGAACTCCTGGGCTCAAGTGATCCTCCCACCTCAGCCTCCCAAGTAGCAGGGACTACAGACGCATGCCACCATGCCTGTTTTTGGTTTGTTTTTTTTTTTGGTGGAGATGATGTCTCCATATTTTGCCTAGGCTGATCTTGAATACCTGGCCTCAAGGGATCCTCTTGCCCCAGCCTCCCAAAGTGCAGTGAGACTCTGCACCCAGTCAAGTGTCTGAGTTTAAAAAAATTTTGAGTCAGAGAGCTGGGGTCTGAGTAGGGTCCCTGCATGATCACATAGAGGTTGGGGAGGGTGAACACTATTTAGCCGTTCAAGCCAGACCTGTTTGAGAGGGTCACCAAGAACTCATACTGGCCTAGGTCCTGGGTGGGGAAATATTATTTCATTCGAATGAATCACACCTTGAAGGTAACCATTGGAGCTCTCTCCATGTTGACACTCAGACAGGCAGTGGAAAAGCACATGGTCTTACAGATCCAAGTTCAGCTGGATCCAAGATCCAGCTTTGCTTCCTAGTTGTTATGTGACATCAGGAAAGTTACCTGTTCTCTCTAAAACCTGGTTTCTTCAACTATAAAATGGGCCCACTTCTCAGGCTGTAGAGCTAAATGAATGGATAACACTGTCAACCAATATCTACTTATTAAACAAATAAAGGAAAGGGCTTTGCATTTTGCAAACTGTTCTCAAGATGTGACTATTTTAATTAAGAAGCTAGTGTCACCTGTCCTGACCGTCTGACAGATTTGGGTTGAATTTTGACTCTGATACCTTCTGTCTCTGTCTGTGGAAATTCCGATTTCATCTCCTATCTTAGACTCAGTTTCTTCATCTGTAAAATGGAAACAATACGCATATCCACTGCACAAGGCTATGGTAGGGATTCACAGGAATTAAACACATCCACACATGGGGTGGGGAACTTAGCTCAGGATCCAGTTTAGAATGAAGACTCTATTGGTGATGGCTTTGTCTGTGCCCACCTAATATTTCCAGTATCCCAGTACTTGGCCTCTGTTCCTTGGCTAGACCTGGTCAGGTTTGGGTGCAATGATGGGGCTGATGTTTCCCTATGCGCTCCAGCTCAAGATTTCAACCCATGGGAAAACAGACATTCCAGGGGGGCTACGGCAGGGCTGGTCTAAGAACAACCATCCAGCCTGATGGAAGTTGAAGCCTGGCTAGGGACATTCAGGGAAACCAGCTCAGGCCTCCATTTTGGAGAAACAGAGGCCCAGGATGTCCAAGAACACAGAGGTGGCATCTGAGCTGCCCTAGAAGCGGCCCAAAGCCTGCTGGGAAAGCAAAGTGGGAAAAGCCACAACAAGAGACTTGCCTGTGCCTTCTCTTCTTGGAGAATGACCTGATTAAAGGGAAAAAAAGAGGGAAGAAAGAAAGAGAGAGGGAAGGAGGGAAAGAGAGGGAGGGAAGAAGAGGGAAGGGAAAGAAGAAAAGAAGGGAGAGGGAGGGAGGAAGAAAATAAATATGGGTGAGTCTGAAGTTTCTTTTCCTGGCATGAACACACTTCATGTGTGCTTGTGATCATGCTACACGGGGTCAGGGCACCTAGCCGATCCTCCACCCACCCTTAGATTTTGACACATATGAAGGCCGTGAGGGACACATTGGTCTACATTCTGAATTTCCAGATCAGAGCCAACTTGTGCTTCAGTCCCTCCCCAAATGATCATAAGCCTGTCCTGGGTGAGGTTGGATGAGGGGAGACATCTGAGAGCATCCTCTGCCTTCCCCTTCTCTCTCCCTGGTGGTGGATTCATTCCCTTCCTGCTCACCATCATCATGAGACAACCAGCTTCTATGCGCGACACTCTAACTGTGTGGCAGGTTCTCTGTGAAGCACCTGTCACACACAGTCTCAATCAATCTTCACCCCTACTCGTGGAACAACTCTTTTACAGACAAAGATGCTGAAGATCAGAGAAGTCAGTTAAGCTGCCCACGGTCACACAGCCTCACCTATGTAGCGTCTACTCATTCTTCAGAGTTCCACTTGGAGGCCATCTTCTCCTTGTAGCATTTTCTGAGCCACTCAGACTGGCCGGGTGCCTTTTCTCTGCTCCCCCCAACTCTGGGCGAGCCTCTGAACTCACCATGATTAGGGTACAGACCTCCTCATATTACAATGACCCATTTCCCCCACAAGGATGTGAGCAATTTGAGGTCAGGGGCTGGAATACACTTCTGGTCACTCTTCTGTTTCTGGGGCCTGGAATCCTCATTCATGATACATAATGGGTATTCAATAAATAGATGTGAAAAAAATGAGAATTTTGTAAAACTCTGAAGCCTTGTTCAAGGAGGAGAAAATAAAAAAGAATCTCAGTACTTCCCTGCCCCTAGCTCTCAGCTCCAGAAACGTCAACCATCACTCAGCAAACGTTTCAAGAGCTCGGAGAAGCTGGACCAGGAGTCGGGTGGTGCTCAGGAGGTCAGGGTCTGGGAACGATCCAAAAAAGAATTTCCCCTCCTACCTTCTGAACCCCTTCCCCTCTGAAGCACCAAGCCCTGTAGTGACTGTCACTGGCAGTAAAAGCCTGTTTCTCACCTCTGGTGCAGTCTCTTTCTCATGAGAAGGAGCCCTTGAGCGAGAAGCCAACCCTGGCTTCCAAGATCCAGATATGGAAAAGTTCTTCTCTCTTCCCCCATCCATCCCTCAAATTGGGAGTAGTTGCTCAGCACAGTGAGGTGACAAGCAGCTGTCTAGAGTGATGCGCAGGTCATGATCTCTGCAAAGGATTCCATGCTGGGAAAGACCTCTAACTCCACATTAGCAACATTTCACTAATGGGTCTGCCTGTGGCTTGTGTGAAGCACAAACTCAGAGACCATCAGTCAGGAAAGCTGGGCAGGTGGCGGACATAAGCTGTGAGAGCAAACTGAATCTGAGAACATTCTAGCAAACTGGGTTGAAATGTGGACAAGCCCTGGACTAGGAAAAGCCATGCTGGAGCAAAGTTACTGGGCTTGAAATCCAAGGAGAAAACTCACACGACCTCTTCTTACCTTTCATTCACGCTGTTGTTAATTGCCCGAGTAACCCACAATCGATATAAGACAACTGGAAGATACAGGTGAGTACAAATACAACATAAACCACTCTTTCCCTATCATCCACAGCCAGCTGCAGCAAGTAACTTAATACAGGAGGCTTCAAATGCCATGCCTCCAGGGGCCAAGAGGGCTTTGTAAATGGGTGGAACAGACTGGACAGTCCGGAGGCCAGTGGGAGTACCCACTCTGTCTAAATGACTGGCTACTCAGCTTCAGCGGGTGTGTGGCTCCCTGTGGGAAAACTGGCCCAGCAAAGACAGGCCTCATGACTCTATGAGGTAACTGGAAAGCTGGATTTTTATATCACAAAATCTTCCAGTTATAAAATGTTGGCTTGGCCCAAGAACCACAAATCTGAGTCCTCCAGTGTGTATCCTTCCAGTCTTTTCTTTCTCTCTCATAAAGATGCATGTACATGTGAGTGTGTGTGTGCACAGCAGACACCTTTGAGAACATGGACCCAGTTCATAATGCCCGCTAATGACTGGCCCCACCTCCCCACCCACCAGAGTGGGCGATCCCAGCACAGCCATGTTTTTCAACATGGTCCTGCCCTCTAGGATACAGTGGGGTCGACAAGAGGGGCCTTTCCCTGGGAGTTTGGAATAAAGAACAAGACAGAGATGCAGTGTCACATGGAGAGAGATGGAGCAGGAGTATAGCCACGTCACCCACGTGGCAGGGAACAGAGGCAACTGAGGGCTCTGTATGAGTTCTATCAGCAATTCTGTCAATGACTTGCTTTCCCTCCTTGTTCCAGCCCCTTGCTCAGGCCCGGCTGGTCCCTGAGACACCTCCTGTTTCGTTATCATCCAGTCCCGCTTTTGGCCTGAGTTAGTGTGAGCTAGACCTCTGGTCCTCACAGCCAGAGTCCCAGCATATGTAAGACACAAATCCATAACAGGATGTAGGTAAGTATCTCACATAAATAACATGATATGCTTCCGAGTGACCTTCTGATACCATTCACTGTCCCCTCACCCTCCTGAGGTGGCAGCGTCTGCAGAGAAGGAAGGACAATACCTGCGTCGCTTATGCTTCTTGGAACTTTTCTTCTTCTTTTTCTTGACAGGTGATGGGCTATAGGATGGGGACCTGGCAGGGGAGGGGAGACATGCTTCAGAGAGAGGCTCTTAAAGGCCATGTTTTCGTATGGAAAATTTATGTTCTCATACAGAATCTCCTGATTTGTAAATGTTGACCACCCATGAAAACAATACACTTACAGGTTAGAAAAATCTGTCGGGTGGGCTTAGTGGCTCAACCTGTCATCCCAGCACTTTGGGAGGCCGAGGCGAGATTTCCTGAGCCCTTGGGTCCAAGACCCCCCCGGGCAACTTGGCGAGACCTCATCTCGCCTGTAGTTCCAGCTACTGGGAAGGCTGAGGCAGAAGGATCGGTGGAGCCCAGCAGGTCCAGGCTGAGGTGGCCGGGAGCATGCCACTGCACTCCAGTCTGGGTGACAGAGTGAGACTCCAACTCAAAAAAAAAAAAAAAATGAAAAGAAAAGAAAAAGAAAAAACTGTCTGCAGAAGGAAATGGCTGAGAAACAATTCGACCTTCAAGGAACCATCATGCTTGTTGGTTTCAAAGGAGCCCTTCCCAGTCCCTGGGAAAGGTCATGGCTCTTTCAGGAACACACATCAAGGATATTATCAGTACTGATGTTAGCATGCATCAGTAAGCAATTAACATTTTTAAAAAATTCCTTTTTTATTTGTAGTGGCTTTAAAAAAATTGTATTTTGTTATAGAGATGTAGGGTACAAGTAAGGATTAACTACACAAGTAGGCTGCATGCAGGTGAAGTTTGGGCCTCCAATGGGCCCTTACTTTCCCTGGTTTGGGAACAGGTACCCCCTCATGTGTTACATGGCCCCTCCCACCTCCAGTAGTGCCCAGCAACTGCCAATCCCTCCCTTGTGCTAATGTGATTAATGTTCAGGTCTCACTTTGAGTAAGAATATTCGGTATTCAGTTCTTTGTTTATGTGATAGATCACTTTAGTATGATAGTCTCCAGCAATTAATGCTTTTAATTTTAATTTTGACAAGGTAATATAAATAGTTACTTGTGTTTCATAAGCATTATCTCATTTAATCTTCCCACACACTTTTCAGGTAAGTACAATTGTTCCCCTCCCTATTTTGATTGAGAAAACGAGATTCAGAGAGGTGAAGTGAGCTACCCAAAGGCACACAGCTAAGAAGTGGATGAGCTGGGATTTAAATGGAAACCTCTTTGATCCCAGGCGTTTTGCTTTCAATCACATCACCCCATAATTGCCTTCCTAATCAGGTTGTAAAGGCTTGTTTCTGTCCATTGTTCTTCCTGCATGTTGTGGCCCTCTTCTCAGTCTTTGGGTCTCTCCTCTGCCCCACTCTGTTGTTTCCCTGGTAAAACTGGGCCCCTGGAGGAGATCTCACCAGGTTGTAGCAGCATGGGTAGTGCCATCAAAGGGTCATCTGAAAAACCCTCGGTGATGACTAAGTTCATGGTGATGACTCAAGACTGAGCCTCAAGTGACTCGAGTTCCAATTGTGACTCTACCACAAACTCACAGAGTCACCTTGGGCATGTCATGTCTCATCACCAGATCTCTTATTTTCCCACTGATGAAAGACCAGTGTTGAAATAGTTTGGAGGTTTCGAACTCAACAGGATCCTCTCAGATAACATAAATGAGTGAAGCAAGCTGAGTGGAAGACAGTAGGGAGTGGTGGGGACTGTGGTGAACCAGAGCGCACCTGACTAGAGGGGGCAGGAGAAGCTACTTCCTAGATTAGCTGAGGGTCCTGTGTGGGAATACAGGCCTGGGCTTCCAGAGCACCTGCCTTTTCATTAGAAACCTCAAAAAAATTGGATTTTCATATGGAATCTCCTGATTTGTAATTATTGATACCAATTAAAAAAAATCTGCAGAGGGAAATGGTCAAGGAACAATTTGACCCTCAAGGAATCGTAATGCTTGTCCTCAAACATACTGTGTGGGCGTTTATTGAACGAGTGAATCCTAATGCCTGCTGTTTCCTTCTTCAAAGTGTTCTCTAGCACACCGCTAAAATCAGGAAACTCAAGCCACGTGTCCCACTTCTGTTTCCTACCCTACAGTGTCTGTAACTCAGAGACTTCATCTGCATTTCTCTCTGGGTCCTCTTTGGGCCTGTGCTTCTAGAATGAGGCCAAAGTGCTGTCGGCGAAACCATCCAGAAAACCTGGAGTCCAAGCCCGTCATCAGACGCTGCCTCTGCTGCCCCCTGCAGGCTTCTATAAATACTGCCTCAGAGGTTTGGTGTTAACGCTCAGCTTGCAGCGCCCTGGGTTAAGCTGGCCTCTTTGGGACTGGAGCAACAGGCAAGCTTTTAGGCTAGTTAGTGGTGGTCTATAACAAATCTAGAAATATTTTAAGTAAGAAAAGGAATTGCATTTAAGAAAGGCATAGACCGGGCTCGGTGGCTCAGCCTGTAACCCCAGCGCTTTGGGAAGCCAAGGTGAGTGAATTGCCTGAGCCCGCGGTTCCAGACCCGCCTGGGCAACTTGGCGAGACCTCATCTCTACAGTAAAATCAAACATTAGCCGGGCATGGTAGCGCGCGCCTTTAGTTCCAGCTATGTGGAAGGCTGAGGCAGAAGGATCACGGGAGCCCAGCAGGTCGAGGCTGCGGGGCCAGGAGTGGCCACTGCACTCCAGTCTGGGCAACAGAGTGAGACTCCAACTCAGGAAGGAAGGAAGGAGGGAGGGAGGGAGGGAGGGAGTAGGCTATAAAAGAGTAAATACCTGGCCCAAAAAATATAAAAACCAATATCCTGGGCACTTAATCAGCAATGTCAAGATAGCAGAACCAGCTGAGAAGCCTGGCATCAAGTCCCTGTAGATTCTCTTGCCCCTTCTCTGAGCCTTTCTTTTCTCATCTTTAAAGTGGGGACAATAATGCTTGGCTAGTAGATCATGTAAAAGAGATCATGGCGATCACCGTGCTCAGCATAGTCCTTTATACTCTTGCCCTCAAAAATAATTCAGTGTTTCCGGTAAAGACTATGCTTCCAATTGATTGACCATTTACTATGAGCCAGATACTGTGATAGCAGCTTCCGTAACTATTTCCCGTCTACTTTTCACAAAACCTCAAGAGGTTGGGGTTATCACCATTTTGTAGAAGTGAAAACAGGCGCAGAGATGTGAAGAGACTCTTCCAAGGTCACACGGCTAGTTAAGCGGCAGGGAGGTATTTGAACTCCAAGAGGGAATCACTGTCTGACTTCGAAACCCGTATTTTGTGCTTTTCCCCATCTCCCCCTGAGGGCCCTCACCTCCTTCTCTTCTTCCGGGTAGATTTCTTCTTTTTCTTCTTCCCCCTGGAGGAAGGCGGTGGCGTCAAGTCTTTGTCTCGGGAGGCACTGCCAGGGACAAAGAGGAGTGGGGGTTGGAGTTAGAGAATCCAGGGCTCTCCAGTCCCCCAAGCAGAGCTGGTGCAGCTGGAGAAGGACCCAGTTTCTTGGAGGATCAAGGCCCCCATAGTCAATGCCTAATTACCACCTCATGGCTGATTCGGTCACACTTCAGATTAAGTGCCTCAAATAAGGACTTAATGCCGACCTAATGAGACAGACGCTGTGCGTTACCCAAACACCAATTGATTATTTAAAACAGAGTTATAGAGGTTAACTACTCCTTAATAGATTTATTATAGAACTTGCAAATGGCTCGCCTTGGTAAATAAATCACTTTTTAAATAATTCATCTGCAATTCAGCCCCTTCCCTCCCTAATACATCGTGTCTGTAGTTCCTGTTGGAAATTTAATGGGAAGTGGAAGGTATATTAAACAACAGCTGATTATTAAAAGTATATTTGCCAAGGTCTAATGTAACGAGATACATATCTTATATTGCCTCATGGAACCTCAAAAACCTCTGCTCTTCAAGAATAATTATTTCTCGTTCAATTAAATTCAAATGCTCAGGCTGCAGTTAAATGTAGTCAAGTTATCTCCTTTTATAATTGGGGCAGGCTCCAAGATTTTTTAAAAATGCTATCCCATGGTAAAGTGAGATGGTTTTAGATGAAATGCTGCTTGGGAATTGAAATATGCCAACCCAGTTGACGCTCACTAGGAAAACATAACATTAATAATAATATTATTGTCATTATTTAGTAGTTACATCACTAGCATTGTTGCATTTATATGCCAAGTGTTTTATATATTCTGATACTCATGAAAACACTTTGAAATTGGTATGATTCTTATTGTCACATTTTATAGGTGAAGAAACGGAGTTAAGGCACAGAAAGTTTCATTAACTTGCCCAAGGCCACACAATTAACAAGTGTCCAGGCTGACATTAGAATCAAGGCCTGTGTAATTCCTACCCTGAGATCTTTCTCACAAAACCAGTTTTCTTCTAAACTTGTTTGTGTAGCCAATCCTTTGGAAATTGGTCAACTTTTTACAGAGTATCATAAAATACTGCCATGCTTAATTCTATTTTAAGAATCTGGATTATTATGATTAGTAGAAAGAACGATAAAGTGATTAGAATATATATTAAAGTCTATGTATCGCCAATAAATAAAAATCATATAGCTATATCTATAATGTTTTCAAGAGAGTCACTTTAAAGATAAACGTAATATAAATTAAGTACCCGGCTACTTAATTACACTTACATGTTATAAAGCACAAAACACAGTATTCATGACCAGGAAGCAAACAGGGTGCTTGTGTAAACATGGTGGGCAACTTTCAAATTTTTCTACCAAGAACACTTGACATGGAGCAAAAGTCTAAAAAATATTTGCTGAGTGACCAAATGAGGGATGAATGAATGAAATAATTTAGCCTCTTGTTACATCATCTTGCTTCACAGAAATACTTCCCAAGGCAACAGCTGCCAGGAATTTGAGGGGGAAAAATTAAGGGAGAGATACTCCAGAAAAAAAAAAAATCTTTTAAAAGTGTGTCCTATAAAACAAGGAAAGGTCCTATTGTTTCAGACAACTCCTCTAACTCCTGGAACTCCAGGAGAGCAGAGTTTGAGAATCACTGTCCCAGCCCCAGATTGAAGTAATGGGGTGAAACCGAGAAAGCCCTTGAACTTGGAGAGGTCTGAAATCTGTGAGGTGGGAATTATCAAGCCCCTCAACAAATCCAAAACGACTTTACACTTTACCCAGGTGGGTCTGAATTTCCTCTACCTCTTTCTTTCCCCTGCACCTGATCTCCTCAGTGTGCTATTCTGGAGGGACTGAGTAGTGGTTAAATACACCCAGGTTACCTGTGGGGGAATTAAGAACCCAAAGCTCATTGTATGCCGTGATTACATATGTGGGAGTCAAGTACCCGTGACTAAGTATGCAGTAGTTGAACGTGCATCGGTTGAGTATGCAAGGGTTACATGGGCAGCAGTTAAGTGGTTAAATATGCTGCGGTTAAGTACACGTGGATGAAGTATGCAGAGGTTAACTACGCAGTGGTGAAGTGCTCAGTGGCTCTGAACATATACCGTGGTTAAACACGCAGTCTTTAGGTATATAGTGGTTCAAAACACTGTGGTGAAATATGCAGAGGGTACATATGCTGTGGCGTCTGGAGCAGTAAGGGATGCTGGCTCAGAATCGGACGAATCAAGATGCAAAGTATAGCTCTCTTACTTCCTGGCTCCGAGACCTCTCCTTTCTGTCACCCACAACAGTGGGCCCCAACCTTTTCGGCATCAGGGACCAGTTTTGTGGAAGACAATTCTTCCACGGATGGAGGTTGGGGGGAAATCATAAGGCACCAGATTCTCGTAAGGAGCGCAACCCAGGTCCCTTGCATGTGCAGTTCACAATAGGATTTGTGCTGCTGGGGGTATCTAAAGCTGATCTAATGCCCACGACTGCTCACCTCCTGGTGTGCTGCTGGGTTCCTAACAGGCCATGGACCGGTAGCAGTCCGCGGCCCGGGGTTTGGGGACCCCTGATCTGCAGGATGGGAATAAACACGGTGTCTGTGTCCTGTTTGCTAACAGGAATAAAGAAGCTGACTTAGGTGATGTGCCCTGCTCTGTCAAAGAGTAAGTGCGCAGTAAAACGAGCTTCTGTTATTATAATCATCATGCCTTTTATTACCGTGGTTGGTATTATTATCATCATTGTTTGTCATGTCAGAGGGTCAGTCACAGATAAGAGAAGGGAGCAAGAGGCCCAGACACAGCACAGAGTTGGTAACACAGCTTCGTTTTTCAGATTTTCACGCCTAGAACCTTCTATTTCAGTTTCAAAGGACACTCGCTAACATGTTTAAGGAATCCCTGTGTTCTAGGCTTGCTGCCAAGATCTGTACATGCCTAATCTAATTTAATCTTCATCTCAACCTTAAGAATTAGATGTCAATATTCCCATTTTGTAGTTATGAACGCCTGAGGCCCAGCAGGGAAAAGGGACGTGGCCAAGGTTGCTTACTTAGTAAGTGATATGGCCCAGATTTGAACACACAGACTCCCCTTTAGCTGTCTAGGAGTTGATGTTTTAAATTAAATCACAAATGCCCTATGTATGCATTCGGTGAAAGAATCTAGACTCAAAAGGCTGCATACTGCTTGATTCCATTTATAAGACATTGTGGAGAGTCAATCTCCAAAATCCTGGGACAGAGATAATATTCATGGTTACCAGGGGCTACAGATCTTGATTTTGATGGTGACCATGTGCTGCCAAAACCCACAAAACAGTACACTAAAAAGGATCAGTTTTACACTTGTACATTAAGCCTTATTTAAAAATTAAAAATGGCAAATTGTGGGGAAATTAGCTTTTTATCCCCTTTCTCTCTCCATCTTCCTCCACCTCTCGTGGAAACAACTTCCTTCCTGTTTCCTGGCGAGAACGCTTTAGATTGGTGATTGAACTTCACTTCTCTAAGCTAATAGAACTTGACTGTTTCTCTCTCTTTGAAATCATAGCCTAACTCAAGACTGTAGCTGAGCTGGCAGCCAAGGTGGAGCTGCACCAGTTTCCCAAGCCACTTCCCCAAAATTCAGTAACTATGTCTCTTAGAATCAGGTTCTCCAGAGCTCAAAGATGGGCCAGGCTTTATATGTGTACGGTACAAAGTTGGAAAATAGAAGGCAGCAGATAGGTTGGCTTTTCATTAGCATCACCAGGATAATGCGGTGGGTTTTAGTCCAGGATTTAAGATTAGAGAGTCTGGAATTCCAAACCTTATTGGCTGCCATATTTGGGGCAAGTCACTTTACCTCTCTCAGTCACAATAAGATGCTGAATATACAATATTTTATACAAAATCCATGTACAGCGCTAGCTGTATACGTATGTTAACACGGTGCTTTTTACACATCAGGTGCTCAAAAAGTACTAGCCGAATAACTGAATTAAGGAACAAATCCAGACTGGAACTCAGGAGACAGGTCTGGACTGAAATCATGATTTGGGAGTCAGTGGTTCATTGAGTCATTAAAATGAAAGAGGAACTCTATCAATTAAGTAGGAGTCAACAAACTGGCCAGCAGGCCAAATATGGTTTGCCTTTTGTTTTTTATAAATAAAGTTTTATTGGAACACAGCTACATCTTTTTGTCTGCATAATGTTTACGACTGTTTTGTGTTACAATGGCCGAGTTAAGTAGTTGTGACAGAAACCACTGCATCCACAAACTTAAAATATACACTCTTTAGTTCTGTACAGAAAACATTTATTAAACCCTGCATTAAGGGTCTGAAAGAGAAACTTGCAAAAGAGAGAGGAGAGAAGAGGCCAGAGAGGCAAATTTCATTTCTGTGTCCTCAACTTGAACTTCCCATGGGATGGAAGAGAGGAAGAGGGGGCAGCATCTTACCTGCGTGTTCTGACAGGACCTGGCTCCCGACAGGCCTTGTCTCTCTCCCAGCTGCTAGTGCCCAAAACCTCGGTGGCCAGATGCTGACCCAACTTTTCTGAGGGTCCATCCTGATATGGGACTACGGTGGGGCTGCTCTGGGGCTCTGTCCTACAGGGAAAGAAATAAGGAGGCAAACGTGTTAGGATATACAGAGACATTCAGTGTTCATTAAATATTCATAGACTTCCTAATATTCCCAGCTTCCCTTGCAGCTAGTTTGAGGCCAATGGTCTCCAAGCCGGAGTGAACATACATCATTTCTAGCTCAAAACAA
Organism: Carlito syrichta; assembly: GCF_000164805.1. Classification (NCBI taxonomy): domain Eukaryota; kingdom Metazoa; phylum Chordata; class Mammalia; order Primates; family Tarsiidae; genus Carlito; species Carlito syrichta. The sequence goes on from NW_007232432.1 coordinate 130,440, forward strand.
TCAAGATCAGTGTGCCTTCTCCAGCTCTCACCTCCTCTATAAAAGTGACTTTAGAGGCCACATATTCTGAAATGTGAAACTATTTAATGGAGGAGAGATGCCTCAACCATTTCAGACTTTCCAAGAGAGAAAGTAAAACCAAATAAAACAAAAGTAGGTTACATTACTCAGTTTTAGGTCTATTTCGTTACTGCAGTATAGCTTATTCTGTTATGACTAAATCACAGGGTGATGCTGAGAATGAACATTTCACTTTTTTTCTTATGATATAATTGGGCTGGGTGCGGTGGCTCGTGCCTGTATTTCCGGCACTCTGGGAAGCCAGGGCAGGAGAACTGCTTGAGCCCAGGAGTTCAAGACAAGTCTGAGCAACATAGCAAGACCTTGCCTTTACAAAAAAAAAGTAATAAAAAAGTTAGTCAGGCATGGTGGTGCACACCCCTAGTTCCAGCTACTCAGGTGGCTTAATTGGGAGGATCTCATGAGCCTAGGTGGTCAAGGCTACAGTGAACCATGATCATGCCACTGCACTCCAGCTGGGTGACAAAACAAGACTCTGAACAACAACAACTATACAGATATATATTTTTTACATATATGTATATATAAAATATATTTTGGAGGCCAGTACATAATGGAATTAATGTAAACTCCCTTTGTCATTTCTGTTCCATTTCTCTGCCTTTTTTTGTGTGTATGGACCATGTACACCTGAATTTCAACATTGTCTTCAACATTGAGCATATAGGACCTGGACCAGTCACTCAACACCTCTGACTGGCAGTTTCCTCAGTTATAAAATAGGGCATCACATCAGTTCATGTACTGCTGAATTTTTGTGAAGATAAAATGAGATAATGTAAGTGAGCAGAAAGGCATAGGTCTGTTAGTTTCCTTTGTTTTTATTTCCTTGTGAACCAAATTTTTAATCTGGTGTCCTTAACAAGTATGAAGCCACTTACGTGGGACAGTGGTTTCCATGATGGCCTAAAGTTCCTTCTTCTGCACTGGCACAGGCTCCAAATAATACTGGGAAGTCACCTATGAGTCCCACCTCTATTGGAGTCCCCAAGAGGGAAAAGAAGTGGCCTAGTCACTCAGGCTCTGAAGAAGCTGTCACTCCAATTCCTGTCTCCTCATCAGGAAGCATCAGGAATTGGAGAGTCGCAGGTGTATGTGGTGCCACCCGGTGAGCACACCTCCTTACTCACCCTACCTTCAGACCCCAGGACAAGCACTGATCAATGGCATTAGCATTTTTCATGTACCAGGCTCCTGCATCAGTGCACGGAGGCTAGTTTTAACACTCAGGAGGAAGGCATCTGATAAGCCCCTTGCTCCTCGGGGCTTCTAGGAGAGCAAGCCAAGCTCAGTCAATATTGAAGGAAGAGCACAAAATTCATTCATCTCTGTCCGCTGCTTATCAGGTGTATCTTTAGAAGCAGAGCTAGGAGATACTGCAAGCCCAGGAGGGATGGAGATTCTAGTTAGGGCCTCCCAGACCTCCTCACTGCCAACTCTACACTTCCAAAATTCCCTTCTGTCCTGCTCAGCCTCCATTTTCCCTAAACCTCCCTACCCCTCTTCTCCCACTATGAGGTCTCTATTTCCATGCCTTTGCTCCTGTCCTTTTTCCTTATGGAATACTGTCCTGCCTGTGGTCAGACAACTCAAAGCTTGCAGTTCCTGCCTGTCTCCCAGCAAGGCTTGCCTTTTCCCATCCTTGTCCTGATCTAGGCTAACCTGCATTCATTAACTCTAGTCCCCTGAGTGTCTATAATGTGCCCAGGCCAGATTTAGGTGTGGAGGTGCAGTGAACAAGACAGAGATGTCTCCTGCGATCATGGATTTACACTCTAGATGTGGGAGCAGATAATAAACACAGAAGCAAATACAAGTATGGCTTATTGAATGGTAATAAGTTATTGTGAAAATAAAGCAGTATACAAGGCTAGAAAAATGGGAGGAGGTGGCTGCTCTTTTGCATAAAGTAATCAAGGAAGGCCTTCCTGAGGACTAATGAGGGAAGAGAGACTTGAAAGATTCAAGACTAATCTTGAAGTTTGGGTGATTTAGAAAATGTTCACTGATTCTTCAACACGCCTGTCATCAAAAGATCAAAATATGGAACTTGATTTCTCTTCTCTTGAATATTGGATGGGCTTAGTGGCTCACTTTTCATGAACAGAATGTGGTAGTAGTCATGTGTGACTTTCAAGACTTGGCCACAAAAGCCAGCTGCTGCCTTGCTCTCTTGAACTGATTTTTCTGGGGAAAACCAGGCACCATATTGTAAGGATACTCAGGAAGTCCTTTGGAGAGGCACATGTGAAGAAGAACTGAGGCCTTCTGCCAATAGCCAGCACCGGCTTGCCAGCCATATAAGTGAGCCACTGTGGAAGTGAATTCTCTGTTCCAGCTGAGTCTTCAGATGAGACTGCAGCCCTGGCTGACAGATGACTACAACCTCATGAGAGAGTGATTCAGAAGCCCCCAGCCAAACTTCTGATTCACAGAAGCTGTGAAACACAATAACTGCCTATTGTTGTTTCCAGCCACAAAGATTTGGGATAATTTCTTGCATAGTCATATGTAACTCCTACATAGGTATCAGTGGGAAGTGGGAAGTGTGCTCCAAGCAGAAGGAATAGCAAGCGTATACAAGGAGTAGTATCAGAGGCCCCTGAGGAGCTTTGAAAAATAGATTCTGGCCAGGCTTGGTGGCTCAGCCTGTCATTCCAGCACTTTGGGAGGCCGAGGCGAGAGGATTGCCTGAGCCCGCAGGTTCAAGACCAGCCCAGGCAACTTGGTGAGACCTCCTCTCTACAATAAGTACAAAATTAACTGGGCATGGTAACGCGTGCCTGTGGTTCTGGCTACTTGGAAGGCTGAGGCAGAAGGATCGCTGGAGCCTAGCAGGTTGACACTGGAATGGCCATGAGTGTGCCACTGCACTCCAGCCTGGGCGACAGAGTGAGACTCCAACTCAAAAAAAAGAAAAGAAAAGAAAAGAAAAATGCAGATTCCTAGCTGTAGTAAATCAGAATCTCAAAAGAGGCTAGACCCAGGAATTTGCATCTTAAAGAAACGTCCTGAGTAATTCAGTCTCCTACAGGGGGAAGAATAAAATCCAAACTGATTGCCAGGACTAAACAACTCATCATGATCTGATCTCTGCTCCTCTTTCAATCCCTCTCCTTCTTCTCTTTCTGTCTCTTCCACTGCTCTAGCCACATGGCCTCCTCGCTGTTCCTTAAGTGGGTCATTTTCCTGCCTCAGGACCTTGTTTTTGCTGTTCCCTCTACCTGGCATGCTGTTCCTCCAGGTCTCTGTATGGCCAGCTCTTTCTCCTCATTTAAGTGTCACCTTCTCAGAGATACTCTCCCTGACCCCCTTCTCTTGTTTTGTTCCCTCTTCACCTGTGATGGGACTCCCAGTGGCGTGTGGTGTCTTTCTTCATCACGTTTGTCACGATTTGAAATGATCGTTTTACATGTCTATTAACCAACCGATTGTCTTCTGGACTAGAAAGGAAGCTTCCTGAGAGGGGGAAAGAGTTTCTTTTCTCACCCCTGTTTGCCGTGAGATACAGTGCCTGACAGAGTATAGCTTTTTGTTCAATGAACATTTGTTGAGTGAATGAACAAATACACAGATGGATGTGCAAAGGAATTCCGATGACTGATCCCGTGTGAGAACCACAGATCAGACTCAAACTCTCCTTACAAATACATAAGCAGAGGTCCAGGGAGGAGAACGTGTCCAAGGTCACTCAGCACTTTTCTTTTCTGTTCTTTTTTTTTTGAGTCGGAGTCTCACTCTATCGCCCAGACTGGAGTGCAGTGGCACGCTCCCAGCCACTGCAATCTCCACTTGCTGGACTCTGGCGATCCTTCCACCTCAGCCTTCCAAGTAGCCGGAACTACGGGCATGTGCTACCATGCCCAGCTAATTTTTGATGTATTGCAGAGACGAAGTCTCACCAAATTGCCCGGGCGGGTCTTGAACTCGTGGACTCAGGCAATCCACTCACCTCAGCCTTCCAAAGTGCTGGGATTACAGCCACTGAGCCCGGCCCGCTCAGCACTTTTCAGTGGAATCATATCTCAGCCAGGGTCCTCATCCCTCCAGAACCCATCCATCTCCCTTCCCTACCTCGGGCTTCTCATTCTTACAGGGGGTTAAGGAAAATTCCGTGTTCTGTCTTTGCCGAGGAGTACCAGCAGCTGCTTCATTTCCCTCCGATGTTGCATTTTTAAAAATTCTTAAAAGAAGGTGAGATCTTAGGGGACAGCTAAAACAGTGGAGTCAAGGGCCAGCACACTCCACATCACAGAGAGAGAGTGCTGGATTCCTCAAGGCCTCCTGGCTCCTTTCCTGCTAATCAGCTACCCAGAGCTTGGATGCTGCTTTCGTAGTCATGGCAACCGGCAGATTCCAAGGCTCAGAGAAGAGTCAGGGATGAACTTTCTGCAGCACTCCTCAAGATACTGCTTCCCTGCTTCCCATCAAAGCATGACTCGCCTAGCTGATCTGCCAGCTGCTCGCCATAAAGTGCTCATTTGGAACTGGGTTGGGGCAGATCCTGGTGCCCAAGCACTAGATTGAGTTCAATGCTGTTTGGGAATCAGAGACAAACAATGGTAGAGAGAAGGGCCGCAGATCCAGCCCACCTCTGTGCAGAGTTGGGGAAACTGAGAGCCCAAGAGGTAAGAGCACTTGCCCAAGACAAACAGGGACTCACATCCTATCTCTGACTAGAATTGTGGATTTGCGACTCCCATTCCAGTGCTCTCTTCATGGAATTTGATCATAATAGCAACTAGCTTTTATCAAGCACCTCCTGCATGCCGGACGCTAAGCACTTCTTACTTATTGTCTTATTGAAACTTAAAAAAAAAAAAAACCACAGACAGGTGTTTTCATCTTCACTGTTATGAAGAAATTAAGACCCCAGGATATTACATGGCAAGAGCACCAGCTGCCCTGCCTATTTATAAGAATCAACTGAGAAAAAAAAGGGAGAGAAATCTGGAAAACACTTTGAAAATAGAAGGAAGGGATAAGTGGGGGCACAAAGCAAATCTTGGTAATTTCACTGTAAGGCAGGCGGGACAGGCCTTGTGTGTTTGGAAAGGATCTGAATCTCTAAGTTTGGCCCGGGTCCCATATTCACAAGCAGAAATGGCACTTGGCCATGAGATTGGGGAATCCCTGACACTTACTTTCTCCATCCCGCTAATAGCTCCTCCTGTGCAGAGAGGACTTTCTAGCCCAGTGTCTCAGTGGATGCCTGTCACCCTCTGTAGGGCATGCAGCATGGTGAACCTCTTTCTCTTGCATAACTGAGGGCATGGAAGCCAGGAAAGTTGAAGGAATGTGTCTCTGTCAAGGGCTCATGCCCCAGGTCCTTATTCTACACCTGCAACCCGGACTGCGAATGATCCGTTCTGTCCTCGCTCTTGCCAGCTCCCCAGTCCGTCCATTTCCACAGAGGATGGAGGTCTAGACTCTCATGCTCATGAGCCTACCAGAAAGTCCAGTACTCATCAAGGAGCTGACCCAGCCCCAGGGACTAGATGAATTGGTCCAATTTGTGCCTTGGCTTCTGGGACTTCCGCCTGGGCTGTGTTAATATCCCGGCCTGAAGTCTTGGCACTCTAAGTCCTTTTCAAGGTTAATCTAGTTAATTAAGCCTGGTTGGGGGTAATCTGCAGAAGCTGTGACCCTGTGAGCTTTGCCATCGTGACTGGAAAAAGCATCAGAGCTTGGAGGAAAAACTGGGGATGCCACAGAGCTACTGTGGGAGATGTCATGTGGATGCAGGAATAGCAATGCTCACTTTAGTAGAAGCTGAATGAAAAATAAGAGACACCTTTGAGCCTGGCATTTTTCTCATTGTTTAATTCATTATTCAACCATTGTTTACTTAACACTTACTTAGTATCAGATTTCAAGCACCCTCAAAGTAACCAAGACTGGTTTTTGTACTCAAGGAATTCTTACCCTGGAAGGGGAGAAAGATCCCGAAACTGGGAATTACAATGTGGTATATAATAAGTTTCCTGATAGAGAGAAGCTTAGGGAGTCATGGAACCACAGAAAGAGCACCTTACTCAGCCTGGGGAGTGTGGGTAAGTGGTCACAGCATATTTCCTAAAGGATGAAGGGAAATTGGCCAGGAAAGTGGATGCAAAAAGAAATAATATGTGCAATGGCTGGCACCAGGAGATAGCAATGGATCTTCACAGAGGATGCAGTAAGTTGGAACAGTGGGGGTGGAGGGTGGAAGGCAAGCATTGAGATTAGGAAGGGAGACAGGAGCTGGATCCTTCAGGGCCTTGTGGACAGGTGTTTTCCAAGCCTTGCTGTGCACATGGGGTACCTGGGGAGTCTTCTTAGACAGCAGAGATGCTGATTCAATAAGTCAGGGTGAGGGCTTGAGCTTCTGCATTTCTAGTCAATACCCAGGTGCCGATGCTGCATGGATCCACACTTTGAGTAAGTAGCCAGATCGTAGATTCTACAAAGAACTTGGACTTGATCCTGAGGACTGAGCTACACAGATAAGCACAACGCTCTACTACACTGTCTCCTCAGGCAACTGATGGGATTGGTTTAATTCAGTTCTCTGGACTGAGAGCACGTGTATGAGTGTGTGAGCATGTGTATGTGTTTGTGTGGGTGGGTGTAAACACTCTTGTATATCAGTAATTGCCCAGTTCTCGAGTTCAGGTCAAAGGACAAAAGAACCATCTGGAGAAAAATCAGTTCAGCATTTCTTGCCCAGCTCAGTCAAGCAGGTCCGGCTCCCAACCTGCCTGGGTTTTGAACTCTCATCAGAGAACATATCCATCCATGGCCCTCTAATCAACCCCCAATTCTCTCAGTCATTTCTCCTTCTACAGGCTGGCCTGTCGATTGCCTATTTGCTTCATGAGAGATCAAACGGCTGAG
>NW_007232433.1:0-72013 GCF_000164805.1 Carlito syrichta
CCCCCTGGCGCCCCGCCTCGGCCCACGACTGGGAGGTGTCTGGAGAATCTGCGCTCCGCTTCCTCATCCGCCACCAGCCACCTCTCCTTGTCTTTTCGGGGGGGCACGGAGAAGACAGAAAAGCTCCCACGGCGGGAGGGCCCAAAGGGGCCGCCCCCTCCCTGTCTGAAGTGACCCGAGCAGCAGCTGCGTCTTGGCCCTCGGGTCCCCGCGGACTGGCCGCGTCGCCCCGCAAACGGGCGCCACTCGGCGCCCGGGGTCTCCGGGATGCGAGGGCGGCGCCCCAAAGGCCCGCGTGCGCCCGGCGAGGTTTGCCCAGCTCCCAAGCGCCCGCGGAAGTCCCCGAGTTAACGGCGGTGAAAGGACCGAGTGAGTGAATGTCCACGGCACGGACCTTCACGTCTAACAGTGAGAAAGGTGTACGGATCCTAGATTATTGCAGCTAAGACCCAACAAATCCCGGCGGGGCGCGGTGGCGCAAAGCCTGCAATCCTAGCAATTTGGCGGGCCGAGGCCAGCGGATCGCCAGAGCCCAGGGCTTCGAGACCAGCTCGGGCAAGCGGGTGAGACCTCGTCCCTACAATAAATGCAAACATTAGCCGGGGTGGTAGCCTGCGCTACTTGGAAGGCTGAGGCGGAAGGATCGCCGGAGCCCGGCAGGTGGACGCTGGGGTGGCCGTGAGCGTGGCCCTGCACCCCAGCCGGGGAGACGGAGTGAGAGCCCCCCAAAAACAAACAAACAAATTAAATCCCAAAGTGAGTTTTCACCCCCAAACCCGTTTCTCCTGTGTGTCCTGCCTCCGTGGCATCGCCCTGCCCCACCCCCAGCTGGTTGGCTAAGGCAGAATTCTAGGTCTCCCTTCTTCCCAAATCTCAATTTCAATCCCGGTGAATCAATTCCAAGGGAAGTCGGTGTCGACATTCCCAGGTACCTGACTTCCTTACTTCATCTTTCTAGTTATTACACTGTCCAGTCAGGATAGAATGCTGCTCATTTTAAAGAGGAAGAAGAGGTTAAATGGTCAGTCTGAACCAGGGGTTCCAGAGAGGATCTCAAGACCAGCAGCATCAGCGGCGACCCTGGGAACTTGTGAAGAGGTGCAGACTCAGGCCGCACCCCAGACTGAATGAGTTCGAAATTCTGTGGTTGGGCCCCCAGCAATCTGTGTTTTCACAAGCCTGCCAGGTGGTTCTGGTTCTGTCCATCTCTGGACATCACGCGCGACTGGGCCTGGCTCCAGGACTCTGGGCATCAGTTTTTCTTTTTTTCTTTTTTTTTTTTTGAGTTGGAGTCTCACTCTGTCGCCCAGACTGGAGTGCAGTGGCCGCTCCCGGCCACCGCAGTCTCGACCTGCTGGGCTGGGCTCCGCCAATCCTTCAGCCTCAGCCTTCCAAGTAGCCGGAAGTACAGGCGTGCGCTACCATGCCCGGCTGATTTTTTGATTTATTGTAGAGATGAGGTCTCCCTGCCCAGGCGGGTCTCGAACCCCGCGGGCTTAGGCAATCCACTCACCTCAGCCTCCTAAAGGCGCGGGATGACAGGCTGAGCCACCGAGCCCGGCTAGTTTTTCTTCTTTATCCTTAGTTAATAGTCTTTGTTCTGAAGTCTTCTTGGCCTTGATAGCAATATAGTCACTGCAGATTTCTTATGTTTGGCATTTGCGTGTATTTATTTATTAGTTGGAGTCTCACTCTGCCACCCAGGCTGGAGTGCAGTGGCACGCTCATGGCCACTGCAGCCTCGACCTGCTGGGCCTAGGCGATCTTTCCGCCTCAGCCTTCCAAGTAGCTGGAACTACAGGTACATGCCACCATGCCTGGCTAATTTTTTAATTTATTATAGAGATGAGGTCTCTCCAAGTTGCCCAGGCTGGTCTGGAACCCGTGGGCTCAGACAGTCCTCTCCCCTCAGCCTCCCAAAGTAGGTGTGAGCCACTGTGCCTGGCCAGTATTTGTATCTTTTTAAATTTAAATCTATCTGTATCTTTATTCTTAAAGTGGGATTCCCTATCCTTGTAGATGGCAAAGAGTTGGACCTGCTTTTAAAAATTCAGCTTGACAGTCTGCTTTTTAATTGGAGCTGGTGTAATTATCATGTGGTTGGATTTAAATCTACCATCTTGCTCTTGGTTTTCTACTTTTCTCTTATTCTTCACTCCTTAACTGACTATACTTCAGTATTCCATTTGATCTCGGGTTTTTTTTTTCTCTCTCTCTCTGGTTCTCTCATTGTTCTAAGGTTTATAAAATACATCTTTAACTTGCCAGTCTACCTTCAAATAACGTTATACCACTTTTCATTTACTATTAGATCTCAACAGCGTATGCTTCCGTTTTCCCTCTTCCAGCCTTTGTGTGATTTTTTGCCGTATTTCCCCATACCACATTACTTTACTCGAGACTGTCAATTTTCTTTTTAAAAATTTTAAAAATGACTTTAAAAAAATATTTTATATTTACTTCTGATGCTTTTCATACATTTGTGAAGATCCAGACTTCTATCTGATATCATTTCCTTCTGCTTGAAGAGCGTCTTTCAACATTTTTTTGTAATGTGGATGAGCTGGTGACGAATTGTCTCGGTTTCTGGCTGTCTGAGTAAGTATTTTGCCTTCATTTTTGAAGGATTTTTTTAGGTTGATACTCTAAAGAAGTTTTAACGTGTCATTCATTTCGCTTGTATAGTTTCTCTTAGGAAATCTGTAGTATTTTTATCCCATTCCTTGGCATATAATGTATCTCTTTTTTCTATGACTGCTAATAAGGTTTTCTCTCTATCACTAATTTTCAACAAGTTGATTATAAAGTGCCTCGTTGTGGTTTTTTTTAGTGTTTATTCTGCTTGGTGTTTAATAGGCTTCTTGGATCTGTAGGTTTATAATTTGTACCAATAAATATTAAATATTCATTTAAATATTTTTCTGTGCCCCTTCCTGCTTGTCTATTTCTGGGACTCCAACCACAGATAGGATAGACCATTGGATATTGTACCACAAGTCACTGAAGTCCTGTTCATTAAACAAATTATTATTCTTCGGTTTGGACAGTTTCTGCTGCTAGGTCAACTTCACTAATCCTTTCTTCTGAAGTGTCTAATCTGCTGTTAAGCCCATCCAGTAATTTTTTTCATTTCAGATATTGTATGTTTTTCTCTAGATGTTCCATTTAGTTTTTTTAAACTTCCATTTTTTTCCTCATTAGATTTATGTTTTCCTTTAAATCTTTGAGCATATTCGTAATATTTTAATATGTATGTGAATTCTATCATTTCCTTCTTTTTTTGTCAACTGAGTTTTCTCCTATTTTGGGGGTCACATTTCCTATTTCTTGGCATATCAAGTAATTTTGGATTGGATGCTAGATATTGTAAATGTATGTTGTTGTGTGCCTGGATTTTTCTTCTTTCAAAGAATACAAACTTTGTCTTAGCAGGTAGTTACTTACAGATCAGCTTGATCCTTTTGATGGTTCTTTTAGAGACTTGTAGTAATTATAGTTATTATTATTATTATTTTTTGAGTTGGAGTCTCACTCGGTCGCCCAGACTGGAGTGCAGCGGCCGCTCCCGGCCACCACAGCCTCGACCTGCTGGGCTCCGGCGATCCTTCCGCCTCAGCCTTCTGAGTAGCCGGAATTACAGGTGTGCACTACCACACCTGGCTAATTTTTTATTTATTGTAGAGATGAGGTCTCACCAAGTTGCCCAGGCGGGTCTCGAACCCACGGGCTCAGGCAATCCACTCACTTCAGCCTCCCAAAGGCGTGGGATTACAGGCTGAGCCATCAAGCCCGGCCTGTAGTAATTATTCTAAGATTGACTTATTCTAGTGTCAGTTTAACCTTCTTACTAAGGTGTGACTCTTCAGGGGTTCAATGAACCCTATGTGTTCAGTGAACTCTTGCTTTTTTGTTGGTTGGATCTCAAATGTATCCCAACCCCCCGTGAGCTCTGGGAATTGCTCACCTTACAGCTTCCTGAAAATTCTTTACTTAGATGCATCAAATTTTATCTTGTGCACATATAGCTCAGTACTCAGCCAGAGTCTCCAGGGGACCCATAAGGAGGAATCTGGATCTCTTTGGGCAGCAACCTTCTCTATGGTACTCTGTGCCACAAATTTCAGTTTCTCAGTCTCCTCTAAACTCTCGTCTCTGTCTCATTTCAGCACAATTTCTGTGCTTTTCTTGGGATCTCCTTCTGGACTGTAGGTACTTGTAAGTGCTCCCAGGCAGAAAGCTGAGGTAATCGTAAGAGTTACATAGTTTGTTCTCCTCTCAGACATCACATTCTTGTACTGCCTATTTTCCACACTCTGAAAATCACCGTTTCATCTGTCAGCTCCAGTTTCCCGGCTGGTTTTGACAGGAGGATCTGATCCCAGCTTTCCCAAAGTGGACAGAGGCAGAAGTTTCCTTTGTATTTTAACCCTCACTTCCTCAAATCCCCTTGTACCTTACTTCCCTGACACACTGGCCACTTCCACTTCCTGTTTCTAACACCGCTGAGTCGTGGCACCGTTGGTTTCCTTCTGCTGTGGTCCAAATCTGGTAAATTTCCGTCTTCTTCAAGATGTGGCTGAGTCTTTAGCATCTTTGGGAAACCTATCCTGACCGCTCCCACTTCCCATTTAGTCGTGCTGGTATGTAGTTGCTTCTGTTATAAAACGTACTTCATTGTATCCCCATTCTCCTTTTACATTTCTTTCTTCAGCGTTCTTTTGAGAGCAGATGCTCTAGCTTATAAATCTTTGTGTCTGGTGTGATATAGAGGCTCAAAGATGTTAAAAGAATGAGCAACCTGAGCAACCACACTCCATGTTCAATGGGATATTAAGGAAAACCATGTATCCATGTTACTGATTTGCTGACATTTAAATTGTTTTAAAGATGTAGCAAAGGTAATTTGGTGTATGACTGGCCCCATTTAGGGACATTACAAAAACCAGAGCTTTAGCTTTTGAAATGTTATTCCTGAATTTAAAAGTTTTCAAGGACCAATTAATAAAGGAATAATTAAAAGTTGCAAAAACATTGTCTGATATGGAGTGATTTACTTGACAGAGAAAATACAAGAATCACCAGACTGAAAGAGACTGGTTGCTTTTGTTACAATTTGTCCCTGAGTAATAATCAAACTTTTGGTCTGAAATAGGAATCTAAATAAGCCCTTTTCAGTGGCTCTAAAAGGAGCCATGGACAGGGCATGAGTACACAACTCTGCCATTCTTACTTTTCTTTTTAAAGCTTAGAAAATATAGTATATTTCAAAGTAAATGAGAGAAAGAGAGAGAGAGAAAGAGAAAGAGATTCACCTCCCTAAGGTAGGGAAGGGGCCAAAGCCAGGACACATGGCCTGGCCATAGCTCAAAGAGCACATGGCCACACCATAGCTCAGCAAGGCAATGGCCTTTCTTACTATTTTAATATTGGTATAATTACTATCCTAAGATAAACATGCAAGAATTGTCATCTACTAAAATAGAGGACAAGAGAGGAGGTAGGAGACTCTTTGGGGAGGCAAATAAATGTTCACAGCCAGGCGCAGTGGCTCACACCTGTAAGCCCAGCACATCGGGAAGCCAAGGCAAGAGAATTGCCTGAGTCCAGAAGTCCAAGACCAGCTTAGGAACCATGGGGAGACCTCGTCTCTACAATACATAAAAAAACTAGCCGAATTGTGGCATGTGCCTGTAATCCCAGCTACTTGGAAGGCTGAGGTGGAAGGTTCGCTTGAGCCCGTCAGTTTGAGGCCGTGGTAGCCACAGTTGTGCCACCACACTCCAGCCAGGGCAACAGATTGAGACTCTCACTCAAAACAAAACAAAACAACAAATGTTTGCTCCAAGGTAGAGAGTTTCTTAGCAAAGAAGAGATGTGAGGAAAGTGAGCGAATTAAGATAACCAAGTGTGGACTTCATTGTCATGAAAGATTTTATCCAGAGACAAAGAAAAGCACCCTAGGACTTGGCGGTTTACTTCAGGTTGAGGAATCTTCTTAAAAACGATCAAGAAAAGAAACCCTAAGACATAATATCTATCCATCTATCCACCAGCCCTTACTTAATCTACCCTATCCCACTTCTGAAAATTCTTTTTTTGGAATCCCTTGCAGAATCACACCATTTTCTCCCCACAACCTGGGATCGTACTTTGACTAAAACAGTTATCAAATACTTACTAGATTCAGCTCTGATCACTTTTGGTTGTTTTCAAAACTCATATATGTTCACAGGAGAAAGATTTCCCAACACCGAGTATATGCAGAATAACCGGTTGTAATAACTGAAAGAAATGTAAAATGCAGGAAAACACAGGAGCAAAGTGACCACTAGGTGAAATAAAGCAGTGAGGAAGAGCATGGCTCATTAACTGAGTGCCAGTATCCAGCAAGTACATCCACGAACCAGGGCTGAAGCTGGCTCTGCCCGTGGAGCCTGCAGGGACACAGAACAACCTCATGTCTAAAAGGCATGTGGCGGAAAGGGTGGCGGAAAACACCTGTTCTTTCCATGTCAACTACAGGCATTACACCTCACAACTGTGTTCCCCTGGCAATTACAGAAGATAGGTGTTTAATTCATATCTAAGGAGGAGCTCATGTATATTGATTTTATTTGGTTGTAATAATACACTACTGTGTAGAAATAAGGAAGTTAATTACTCATCTGCATTTAGGTCATGTCAACAACTATGAAAATGATAGCTTAATTTTCACTAAAAATCTCAGAAAAGACAGTCTTTTTTCCTGTATATAAAAGTGTATGTATTCAAGTTGTGCAACATGATGATTTAAGGATACATTGTGTAATAATTGCTACAATCAAATCAATACATTCATTACCAACTATGATGTACCTTAGATCTTCAGAACTTGTTGAAGTCTTTTTTCCTTAACTCTTGGAACTGGATTCCAAGGATTTTTAAAGCTATCATCTTAACAAAATTAAAATCTGAGAATGAAACAATGGCTCATTGTCCTCAGCCTTTAGAAGCTGTGGCAAAATCAGTATAATTCACTTTGGAATTGAGCTAAATTTTGCCACAGAAAAGTCTTTTTTTAAAGCTCATCTCTCGAGCAAGGAGAGTGTAGCCTAGTCTCAAATGATCTTCTAGTCACTTTGGCCTTAAAGGACACATGGTGTCGTTTAATTTCTCTCAAACAGCTGAGCTGCAATCCAGTATCCTCAAAGTGGCAGGATCCGTTTTTCTGTTCATGTCATATAAAGCACGATGAAATTGGTGGGACCTCTTTTCCAACTCAGTGTACAGATATGTGTATACATTTTGTATGGCAAATGTAGCTGCTTTCACTGTGGGGTTTAAAGTTGGACATAACACTAGGGGAACCATCTGATACACACCACATATGATGTGAAATGTTTTGCATGACATTCCAAAATACCAATTTGTGCTGAACCTGAAACCCTCTTTGGCTTCCCTCTGACCTCAGTGTTGAATTGTTCTTTCAAGTGGCAATTCTTTGTCTTGTTTTCTCCCCATTTACCCTCCAACTGCTAATGCTTTTCAGCTGGTCTTTCTGGCTAATGTTTTAAGCCTGTTAAATTTTGAAGTGCTTTGGTTTCCTAGTACATGGAGTGTTATCCTGAGGAGTACTTCGAAAAAATAACACAGGGATTGGGACAGTTTGGAAATAAATTGAGACATTTTGTCCTCTATTTGGACAAACTGGGAACAGCAAAAGGGTAATCAGATAGAAGGGGGGACTGTGGCATAGGTAATCCAAGAATAACCATTTCATGATTAGTGATAAAAAGAAATGTTAAGCTGTTGAGTGTCTTTCTTCCCTACTCACTTTCCTAAACGTTGGCCTTGTAGCTATATATATTTTTGTCTCAGCACGTTAGCAAGTCATCCAAAATAGTGAGAAAGCGATCATCAGGTATGAGTACTAAAGGGCTGGAAAGAGCTTCCCTGCTCCTCACTGCACCACCATCGCCCAGCACTGGGCTTGTAGAGAACTGACATTCAGGGAGCGCTGTGGGAAGGAAGGAGGCTTCAAGTGAGACTGGCAGGTAAAGAGGGGACGTGTGGGTTGGCAGGTTTACCTGGACGAAATAGTACTGCTGAGTTCTCTTAGAGACAGACACCTCGACACAGAAGCACTCCAGTCTTGAGAGTCTTAAAACACTATTTGCAAAACAGAACCCCACAGCCTTCTGGCCACCTGGACAGCTCTTGCTAACTCCTCCCATCATTTTGCAGCTCTTCCCAACCCTCAAGAAGCTGAGGTGTGTACAGGATGCTTTACCTTCTCTGGCCCTTTGCTGATGTTCCTGCCCCAGGTCTGTCTAGAACACACAAGATGCCCCGTCTTCACCTCAGATTTCTATTCTCAGATTTCTATTCATCCATTAGGTTGCAACAGAAATTTCAATTTTTCAAGGGGCTTTCCAGATCACCTCAATCTAAGTCCAATTCCTCCTGTTCTATTCTCTCAAGAGTACGTATACTCCACCTCCCTAAGCCTTATCACATTGCTAACTGTGTACACAGAGTATGGTATTTGTGGTGGCTTGTTCACCTGTCTATAACCTCCAGGCATAGGGGATCACCTATCTTCTGTGCAACACGTGTCCTCAGCACTCAGGATAGTGCCTGGCACATGCAGGGGCTCAGTACAGATCTACTGGTGGGGGGGTCATGGCCTTTCTCTAAAATGAGTGTGGTTTGACCTTGGCACTGATGTCTAAACTTCATTTAAGTGCAGTAAAGGTTGAAATATAAAATTTTAGTACAAAAAACACAAAAAATGAAAGTTATCTTTTCCTAGTAACATAAATTTATAGTGACACTACAGAGAGAACCCATGTGGGTTACAAAAAAGTCACCGATTTGAGCTCTGGTAATAATATTTAAATAGTTTAGAGAATAAGTGTTTATGTCTATTTTTATGAAATTTATTTCCAAATTAAAGTGGCAGTGTATACAAAGATAACAGAGCTTGTGATAATTTACAGAAATGTTTGCTACAACATGCACATTATGAAGTGTTTCAAACATATACATATTAAGTTTCATGCTGAATAAATAATCCCCCCAAAATTTTTATTTTTACATAAAAATATAATATTGCACTCTTAACAAGACCAGTTATTTTGCATATTTTATCTTTAGATAAATGATGAAATTCTGCCTTAAAAAAAGACTGAGTAGCAACCCTATTCTAATAGGGGACTAATTTAAAGTTCTCAGTAAAAAAATGAAAGCTAGACAATAGCTGCAATTTTTTTAAACAAAGCAAATCACTTCAACGTGAATAGGATAATCTCATCTCTGCACCTATAGGGACCTCAGACTTTAACACCTGGCCAGAGCAAACCATGGTCTAAATGCAGCCTGTTACACGTCCTTACGTGTGTATGTAGTTTAAGGTTAAAAGCAAACATGGCCATCTGCTTTCTCTCATATCTATCTTGACAGCAGAGATTTTGGAATTGTATTTTGTATAGTTTTTAAGCAGAATGTTTTAGAAAGTCTGGACGTTACAAAAGTAGTTCTGTAAACACCATATGAATTAAATTTCCATAACAAATGCGCAATTTATTCTTAGGCAGGGATACATATTTTTTATCCCATGGTAACATATTACTGAGCTTATTTTACAGGGTTTTCAAAGCCAAGAAAGCAGCACCCCAAGTAAAAATATAGCTGTAAAATCATAATAGACTATTCCAAGATTTTAGGAATTCTGTCTCTATGGTGTCTAAGTTTACTGTGGAGTACACTTAGATTTTACTATTGTTCCTAGAATTCTTAGGTTTCTAGAGGTTAGCAGAAACAGAATTAAATGGTTTCCTAAAAAAATTATTTTGCCTCCTGTTTAAAACAAAATAAGCTATCTCATTTTCTTTTATAATTCCGTTTTGGGGAACAAAGTTATTCCTGTGGATTAGGTTAAATGCTTTCTCCAGGCTGTATGTATTATTAACACCCGTGCAAACTTCTTGCATAGTGGTGGCTTTCTATTGCAAATTGGTTAAGTATTCAATGTTCTGTACATGACAGACATTAAAAGATTTTTCGTTGTGTTTAAACCTTAGTGATCAACTAAGGACATTCAATATCTAGTGTTACAGATTTTAAGTAAAATTTTCACAAAGAAGCAGAATGTGGCTGAAATCCAAGATACTTATATTCTTGTTTGTGGCTGTCAAAAACTTCTGGTTCTCCTTTGAGCTAAGAGGATAACTGGCAAAAACTTCCTAACAGTGCGATTCATTAGTAGTTTATTTTTAGTATTCAGATATTCCATAAAATGTTTGGTGTAGAAGCACCTACTGAATAATTTGCTTCACAAAGAAAGCAATTGTCAAGTCCTAAAAATTATCTTTTTTTCTTTTTTGGGGCATGTATGTATGTGGGGGGAGTATCTCATGGCAGAAAACTTTTAAAATATAATTTTAGAGTATTCCATATAAACAATTAACTAACCAATTTAAATTCTACTGGCTGTTTTGGAGTAATAGTAAAAGCGAAGATCTTCATCTTTTCTTTGGAATACCTTTGTGGGAAAAGAACTTTAAGAATATCAATTTACCATGCAAGATTTAAAACTTGTTGGTTAGTGCACACTGACATCAACTTCCAGGTTATCACTAAATTAGAACAGAACTTTCCTCTCAGGACCTGTGACTTTTTAGAATTTTGTGCAGATGAATAGACTTTATCATTATTTGGATGGTTTATTTATCATCCATTTCTTCAGGTTGAACCTCCTAAAACTGGAGAAGTCAACAAATCTAGCTTGGAGTTAAAGTGCTTTGGAGAACGTGAAGTTCTTTCACATTCATCCGGCTGCATAGCTGCTAAGGAAGGAATAGAACATCGGCTGTTTCAGGCGCTGCTGGTCCTTCCGACACCAGGCAATCACGGTCCCATCACTGTTTGCTGTGTACAGATGGTGGCCATCACAAGAAAACGTAAGGCTGTAAAGAAAAAAATCCCATTGGTACATTATAATTCTTTTTCTTTTTTTTGAGTTGGAGTCTCACTCCATTGCCCAGGCTGGAGTGCAGTGGCACATTCCTGGCCACCCCAGTGTTGACCTGCAGGGTTCAGGCGATCCTTCTGCCTCAGCCTTCCAAGGAGCCAGAATTACAGGCGTGTGCAATCATGCCTGGCTAACTTTTTGATTTATTGTAGAGATGAGGTCTCGCCAAGTTGCCCAGGCTGTTCTTGAACCCATGGGCTCAGGCAATCCCAAAGTGCTGGGATTACAGGCTTGAGGCACTGTGCCCGGCCACATTATCATTCTTAAAATTGTATTAGCATTGGTGATCACATAGAAGTTAGTGTTAAGAAGTTAAGATATCTTCAGTGGACCAGAGACAAACTAAATGACTGCCTACAATTCATTGATTTTGACTGTAATTCTAATCTAGCTGCTTTGCTGACAAGTTTGTGATGCTCATTCTAAACTAGGTGATATAGAATAAAATTAGGATCAAAGAGCTCGGTAACACTTTGTTTTTCTTTACATGTCTTCTTTTTCCTTCTTGTTTATGCTTTATTATTTAAACAACAAATACTTGGGTGTACAAATCTTTAAAAGATTTAACAGTACTATATTTTCTCCTTATAGAGATAAATAACTATTTTATGGATATAGTTTATTTCCCTGAAAGAGAAAAGAATAAAAAAAAAGTAACATTAATAATTAATTCAGGCTCCTTAAACTTTAAATTGCGTATACTGAAAATAAATGTATTTTAGTAAAGTAGAATCTGAATCACTTTATTTCTAATTGAGTATTTAACGTCAAATTTATTAACTAAGCAAAGGGTTGACTAAGCAAAGATGGTTGTTTATTCATCTTGTTAAGCACACTCCTGCAGCTATCAATCACCATCATGGTTTTTTTTAAATAAGGAAGGAAAAAATACAGTTTCTATTAATTCCAGAGGCTACCCTGAGCATGCTACCACTATGTCCTTCCATTAGTCTGAGTTACTGACTCAGATTTCCATGAGGCCAAGGAGTGCAAACTCTCCTGCTGCTAGGTAAAGGATAGCCTGCTGTGTGATAAATGGGTGGCTTTTCATGGAGGCCTCAACCACATATTTATTTAGGTCTGTGTGCTTTATTATCTCTCTAAGAAAAATACAATCACAAATTATATTATGGAGAATAAAGGGGGAAGATCTTACCTTACGATAGGCTTATTTGATTTGGGAAATGTAATTTCCCTCACAGGCTTTAGGTCCCACGTGCTCCATAACCTAGAGAGGAAAAAGTCATCATCTAATTATGCAAACTAAAATTACCCTCGCTAAAAAAACTTACATATTTGTTTATCTGATAAAAAATCATCTGGAAGGAAATATAACAATTAACAGTAGTTACCTCTGGGAAATTTGGAGGGGGTGGCCATGGGAATAAGAGAGTTTTTAACTCTGTATACTTCCATATTGTTAATCTTTTATAGTTAATGTAAAATTTCAAAACTGCACTAAAGCAATCTTATTATTATTTGGAAATAAAACAGGAATAACTGAAGACTCTATATCCAAAGGTGTTTTAAAATTTCTAAATACTGAGTATTAATATGCTTAGCTATTAAAAGCTATTTTCTGAAACCGCTGTGTCCTTGTGAATGAAAGCAAAAAAAGGATTCAAATTTGTCTTACCTTACGATTCCATTTTCCAATCCCCCGGCAATTACATTGATAGATATTCCCTCAGGTTGGTTGGAGAAAGCCACGGAACAAATGATCTCCCTGCAGTGAACATGTCCAACGAGGTCCCCGTTCACTGTCCAGAGTCTGAGGTCACTGCCTCCGCCAGCTAAAACACCAAACCATTCTGCAGGTTACCAGCACGTGGGTGTCTCAGAGGCCACCCATATCGGGCCCTAGAAGGACACCCCTGAGGGCCAAGCTCATTTCCTCAGTGATGAAATTTTAGGCAGCTGGGCTCGGTGGCCCAGCCTGTAATCCCTCGCTTGGGGAGGCTGAGGTGAGTGGACTGCCTGAGCCCGCGGGTTTGAGACTCGCCTGGGCAACTTTGCGAGACCTCATCTCTATAATAAATCAAAAAAATGAGCCGGGCGTGGTAGCGCACGCCTATAGTTCCAGCTACGTGGAAGGCTGAGGCGGAAGGATCGCCAGAGCCCAGCGGGTCAAGGCTGCGGTGGCCGGGAGCAGCCACTGTACTCCAGTCTGGGTGACAGAGTGAGACTCCAACTCAAAAAAAAAAAAAAGGAATTTTAGGCAACCCATGGCTGCTGGAGACCATATAAGGACATTAACTACTGAGTTGCAGACCTTTATATATTTATCTAGAGACAATGACCAGCGAAAAAATAAAAATGGAAAAGTAATCCACGATGCAGAACAACACAGAAAATTAATCATGAATCCTTATGTAATCGCAATATTTCAGCATGTGAACTACCAAGTCTGAATTGCATTTGAAAATATCTGGATAGCTAAACAATCTCCAAAAAAAGAAGAAAATATTCTAGGAAACCATCTACAAGAAGTGACTTATGTGACTTTTGCAAAGAAAAAAGTTAGAGTAGAAAATTACCTGAGTTAAAAACAAATTCATAAACAATGAAGAACACTTATTCTTCAGCACATCTAAGATGGAATCTTATGCATCAGTGTCTTATTAAACTCATCTTTTCAAAAGACCACAGAGTAACCAAATGTTTTTTAGTTTTCTGGGGGCTAGAGGAGGCAATCATTGCATGCATGCTTTATAAGCTGGGGCTGGTGGTGTGAGGCCTCATGATAAAGTGTCCTGCTCGCTCTGGGGAAATATTCTCACACTGATACAGGAAGCAGTTAGAGGGCACAATGAAGTTTGGATGGCATAGTCTCACTACAGTAAATTTTGTCTTTTCATTAGGACTAACATAAAAGTAGAGGGTTTACTTCTCTTCTTTATTAAGACTGAAGATATTTCATATTTTATAGCAAATAAACAAAAATTGAAAGTACTTTTTAATTTAATGATACGCTAAAGACCATCAAACATCACAGACCAAAATGCCCAGTGCATTGCGGATTATTCACAATAACCAAAAGTTGGAAGCAACCCAAATGTCCACCAACAGATGCATGGATAAACAAAATGTGGTGTGAACATACACGCACACCCCGGAATATTGTTCAACCATAAAAAGGAATGAAGTTCTGATGCACATGACAACATGCATGGACCCTGAAAATGTTATGCTAAGTGCAAGAAGCCAGACACCAAGGACAAGAGTGTATGATTTCACTTATGTAAAGGGTCTACAAGAGGCAAATTCATAAAAGGTGAAGTAGAATGAGGAACAGAGGCTGGGAGGTGGGGAAGAGGGACGGGGAGCTGTTGGTTAGAGAGTTTCTGTTTGGGGTGAGGGCAAAATTTTTGAAATAGGGTGCACAACACTGTCAATGTAATTAATGCCACTGAATGGATTACTCAAAATATGGCTGAAATGGCACATTTTATGGTATATGTATATGGTAAATGACCAGTGTTCTAAGACTTCCCATTATAGAACATTAGTTATGATATACATAATATAGCAATAAGATGCAGTGTGCTAAAGAAATATCATTACAGATGATAAATAATCTTTCCCATGAATAGGCTGCACGTCAACTTTTCTTTTGAATTTAATGTCTGCTAAAAGATTTTTTAAAAAAAATATCAGTAACCAAAATGAGTATTAGTGAGATTAGAAGGTTTATTAAAGTCACTGGATACATACAATATCTATGAAAGATATTGATGCAGGCATTGGTCACTATAACCCATAGCTACTACACAGCTTAATCCTTCAAAAATAAAATGTGGGCCTGTATTCTCTGAAGTTTGGTGTGGAACTTAGTAGTCAAAGAATTATCCTAGCAGCTCACTCAGCATCTTGGGCTACCACAAAACCAAAGACCACGCATTTGCCTAAGATTGTAAATATCAAAATTCAAGACTGTTACCCTATATATCAGATTGCACTCACGTATAATTTAATATATTAACTAAAAGTCAGAAACTTCAACATTCCTGAAAAACATCTTTATTCTTTCTATACATTGGCATGGAAGTAAAAATAAATTGGAGAACCACCCCACCCTGAATCTTGGAATATTTCATTAACTTCATAATGTCACTGGCAACAGAGAACAAGGATATGGATGTCTCACCTTAGTTCAAAGGCATATATTCTGATCCAAGGGTAGAATCGATAAAAAACCCCCAGAAATTATCTATTACATTTTCATGGTTTAATAAATTTCACATCTTACTATGAAAACCACATACTGTAATAAGAACTGAGGAATAATGTTCAGGAGGAATGAGCTTACCAATGTAATTTTTGAGAAGATGTTACATACACAGACACAACATATCCAAGAGGAATGGGTTCCAGGACCCCCGACGATACTAAAATCCACGATGCTTAAGTCCCGTAAGTAAAATGAGGTACTTAAAATCATCTTTAGATTAGTTATAATGCTTAATACCATGTGAATGCTATGTAAATAGTTCTGTATTCTTCAGTGAATAATGACAAGGATTAAAAAGTCTGTCTATACATGTCTAGTACAGACAAAACCACCCATTTTTCTTTCTAAATATTTTTCAGTCTGATTTCAGTTGAATCTGTGGAATCAGAACCCATGAATATGGAGGGCCAACTGTATATATGTACACATACAGATGAACCTATATTTATTCTAACATTACTTGGATCATATTCATTAGTCAAAATTTTTGGTAGGCTAAATCTGATAATTTTCTTCCCTTCTTGGTCTATAAGAAAATAGGAAGATGAACCCTAGTTTGGGTTATGACATAAGTTTGGCCACTCTTTTAAAAAGTAATTTAAAAAATTATGTTCTCTATAGACCAAGCGCTTTTATAACTTCTTTTATATATGTATCAAGAGGCCTTAAAAAATTTGAGAAGGTCTTTTTGATTAAATCGGAAAAGTTCTACCTATTACTCTATTGTACTGTGTGCTACCCAGGGACACCTGAATACCCTAGTAGTGAGTTGGTAATTGTAGCAAAAGTAATTTTGTTTTTAGTTCCCATATGACTAACTGATATAATATCACAGATATAAATCACTACTGGCAGCAGGAAAGTAATTAACTTTACAAAATCCAGCTCCCTCAGGAAAGTCCTAACTTTCAGATGTTGCCAAAACAAGAAAGCAGAAAACTCCCCATAAATAATTATTATATTACTCCCCCTAACATCCTTTTTGATATTATACATTAAAAGCTGCTAATATATAAATCAAGGAAGAACAATTCACAAAATCATCAATCATCTGCTCATACTTGTAATACCAAAGTCAACCCTTTAGGTAAGATCTTTTCCCTTAGTTATAATCATTAGGAAATAAAAGTGTTTTCATGATATTATTTTATGACTGAGGGCTAAGACTATCAAAAATACTTTCACATCTGAAATATTTAATCATGAAGACATTAATTTTCTTGAGTACAAGAATAAGTGAATGTTTTTGTAAAAACAACAACAACAACAAAACCCCAAGAGATATCTGTGGTATTAAAAAAAAAAAAAACCCAAAACAAAACTGGGTCTTTGTCTGTGGTTCCTAGGATAGAACTCCTAAAACCCTTGGAATTTACTGTCTTTTGTATGCCATAGAGATGACTCAGGGTGGTGGAGGGCTAGACAGTTTCAATTCCGGAGGCTGGCCACCAGAAGAAACAATCACATGATTAGAGGGGAATGGAACTTTCAGGCACTCCCACTCCCATGCCCACCTCCAGGGAGAGGAGCTGCAGATTGAGCTCGGTCAACAATGGCCAGTGATTTAATCCACCAGACCTATGTAATGAAACCTCCAAAAAAATCCCTAAATGACAAAATTGGGGCACTTCTGGGTTGGTGAACACATCCATGTGCCAGAGAGTGGTGCACCTCAATTCTACAACTCTGACTCCACAAAGACAGAAGCTCCTACCCTCGGGACCCTTCCAGACCTGGCCCCATGCGCCTCTTCGTCTGGTGTTCATTTCTGTCTTTTATAATAAACTACAGTTGTTAAGTATAGTGTTTCACTGAGTCTATGAGTCATTCTTATGAATTATTGAACCTGGCGGGGGAGGGAGCAAGTCATGGCAACCTCCAATTTGCTAACTCTAAGTCGTCTCAGAACTAACTGAATTGCATTCTTGGACACTCAGTTGGTGTCAGAGAATTGGAGAATTAGCTGGTGTTGGAAAGACATCATACATTTTGTGTTAGAAAAAATAAAACAATATAAAAGATGCAAGCAAAGGGTCGAGGATTATTCACTACAGATGTGTCAAAGATATTCTATACTAAATGGACAGAAAGCAAAACAGTTTTTCAATGGATTCTTTAATTTTAAGATCCTTAAAAACTGAGATGCAAGCCGGGCTCGGTGGCTCAGCCTGTAATCCCGCACCTTTGGGAGGCTGAGGTGAGTGGATTGCCTGAGCCCGCGGGTTCGAGACTCGCCTGGGCAGCGAGACCTCATCTCTACAATAAATAAAAAAAAATCAGCTGGGCATGGTAGCACACGCCTGTAATTCCGGCTACTCGTAAGGCTGAGGCAGAAGGATCGCCGGAGCCCAGCAGGTTGAGGCTGCAGTGGCCGGGAGCAGCCACTGCACTCCAGTCTGGGCGACAGAGTGAGACTCCAACTCAAAAGAAACAACAACAAAAAAACTGAGGTGCAAACAGAAAATTCATAAATTTTCCTATCATTCCTCCCTAATAGAAGCTTCGTTTTTAAAATATATATTCATGAAAAAGCAAAACAAAAAGAAAACCCAAAAAAAGACTTTTATCATGTGATGTTTTAAGACAAATTATAGCTCCATTTCTTATTCTATACTATTGTTCTCTCATAGAAACTAAATGACATATAGTCAAAGTTGGTCATCTGCTGATGCTTTTCACTTAGAGTGTTAAATAAAATTTATGGGAGGCCACTGTTTTAGGCTGAGTTCTCGCACTAGGCCCCAACACATCAGATCAAACCAAAATGGAGTTACTCCTGCTGGATGCCAGGTAAGCAAATTGAACTTGGAAATGGCCCAGTTTTCTAAAAAAAAAAACAGGAGAGTCACAGTAATCAATCATAAAGGGCCTAGCCAACTTAAGCCAGCATGACAAGGAAGTCCCCGTTGGTTTAATTTTAATAAAGAAAGTAATTTTGAAGCAACCAGTCCAAGTTTTGTCCCTTATTTCTCCTTCCTTCAGACTTTTCTGCCTAGAAAGCCCACCTCCTCTGCTCAGCTCAGTTCACCAGAGTACCTCTCTATCTCATGGATGGAATTCTGCCTGATTCATGAGTCATTAATAAAAGCCAATTCAATCTTTAAGCTCAATTTGTTGAAATTTTGTTCCTAACTGGAGGAAAGTAACAAAATTAGTAGTTAAAAGGTAGAAGCAAAAGAGAAAAGGAAAAACCCAAACCAAGAAAATTCAGATAATTATGTAACAATTTACTTCACTTACATGTGCTCAGATGCAATTTTACATATACCAGGACAAGAGATAAATTACGATAATACTAATTTATGCCTAAATTGATGCCTAAATTGATTAACTCAGTCTTTGACCTTATTGCATTTTAATACACATACACGCTATTACCAAAGTATTTAGGTCTGGGAAGGCCCTGAGAGAACATGAAGTCCAACAGTCCTACCTACGAGGTAAACCTGCTGGCTGAGTGTGCTATTAGAGCACAGGTCCTGTGCTTTGGACTGGGGCAAGCTCACCTGAATCACATACAGTAGCAATGTCACCTGAGGTTTCACTGGCAGAGACAGCTGTGACAGGGCTTTTGTGTCCCGCCAGACTTTGCACATAGCATAATCTGAAAGACAAAAGATATGTATTTGCATATAATCATATATAATTACATTCTCTTACTTTACAATTCCTTTTCTCATTCCATATATCTATTATTTGTAAGGCATACATGCTTTTCCATCTGATCTTTTGATTTCAATGAAATTACAAAGGTAACCTTATCACCTTTAAGCATGTGTTTCATGCTAAAGATTATCACAGAAGATATTATTTTAGTGTATCGATTTCAAACAGTACATACTGACATACTGAAAATATCTCTGTGTGGGTCAAAGACCTTCTTCTGTACCTGTTTAAGTCCCATATGATGCAAGTTCCGTCTCTGCTCACACTGATCAGAATACTGTATGGTTTGCAAACAAACAAACTGGTTATCTCTTCTGTGTGGCCGTAGAGATGTAGTTGAGTCTCCATTTCGATCTCTGATGGCTGAAATTTAAAAATTAGATAAAGTATGAGATTAAAACCACAACGAAAAGTATCCAAGTATAGTATCTCAAAAATAAAATAACCACAGTGACTCAAACATTCTTCTCAAAAATAATCATTTTCAATCCTAATCAGTTTAACCTTTTAAGAATAAAACTAATAAATTAAAAATTTTAAATTGCTCATAATTTTAACATGCTTCTCAATTTTGTCTGTTCTTGTCTAGTCTTTGTTTAAATACAACTGTATTTTTATAGTTGTAACATTTCCATATAAATAATTTCCTATTTTGTATTTTATATAATCTTCCATAAACATTTTCTAGTTTTGAAACTGTCTTCAAAGTAATTTTTAGTGGCGTTATAATATTTTACAGTTAATACATAATTTACTTGAGCATCTTCACTGATAGACACTTAAAATTGTTGCCAAGTTTTTCAAATTATGGTTAATGCCATATATTTTTCATGTATAAAAGTTTTTTTAGAGTAAATGCTTCTGTGGAAATAAAAAGTCTTGTTCCTCCTCTGAATTATTTCTTTAGAATAAATTTCTAGAATCCGACTATTTTTATATAGAAAGAACCAGCAGAGCAGGCAAGACTAGGCTCACATTCTTCCTTGAAACAACTGGCTCCAGCTGTGTAGCAAGTGCCAGCTAGGACATGTGACCTTCAGCTGACACAATCACAGCAACCAGATAAACTTTTAACAAGGGCAAGAGTCTGAGGCCTGGGCTTCTGGGTGCTCCCTTTAGAGGGCCCCATTCTGGCTCTTCTGACTGTGACCCTCCCCACAGCCAGGAGTCTGCAGGGCCACCATTATGCTCCCAGAACCCTTTGCAAACCGCGCTTTGAGGTATCTGGGACCAAGGAATTCCCTGCCTGAGCGCCACAGCATGCCATCTGCCCCCATTCTCAATCTTTGAAAATGTCCTAAGTTTTAAGTGGCAATCAAGGTTATTTTAAATACTTCTTTTATTATAACCAAGTTTAACTTTTTCATATGTTCATTTCCTTAACTGTAATTTTTTATGTGCCTAATTTTGTGTATTTTTCACTGTATTTAAAACAATTATTTGTAGATGGAATGCAAGGACCGTCCTTGTTTCTGCCAGGTGATGTGGATCAAGTTTGGGCTCCTCAGGTTAATATTTTCCTAAGGTTTTAGGCATTCTCTTACCAATCACTCTCATTCCCATTCAACTGTAAAAAAAAATGTCAGAAGGAACATAAGACAATAGATTTGGCTGGGCATGGTGGCTCATGCCTGTAATCCCAGCACTTTGGGAGGCCAAGGCAGGAGTATTGCTTGAGCCCAAGAGTGCGAGACCAGCCTAGGCCACATAGTGAAAACTTGTCTACACAAGAAGTAAAAAATAAAAATAAAAATAAAATAATCATTATATTAGCTGGGTAGCTCCAACTATGCAGGAGGCGGAGGCAGAATGAATGCCTGAACCCAGGAGGTCAAGGCTGTGGTGAGTCATGATCATGCCACTGCACTCCAGCCTGGGCAACGGAGTAAGACCCTGATTTAAAAAAAATTTTTTTTTTAAAGTACAGATTTATTGATTTGTTCTCCATGTTTTACTCTGTTACGTGAATAATAATTATGGGAGAAACACAACAGAGGACCCCTAAAGTAGTAGTTAATAATTTTACAATGTCTGCATTTTAAAATGATTGTAAGAGTTAGTGTTACTAGACAATTCACTGATGGGTTAGACAATAATTTCCAGTGGGTAAAGCAGGAAACTTGTGTTGGCCTCCTCCTTTCATTCTTGAAAGAGGCAGTAATACAACCTTGGTCAAGCTGCATATATACACATTCTACTACAACCAATTTTGAAAATAGATACAAAGGTGTTCATTTACATTCAGGTATTCGCATTATTCAATAAGTTAAAGAATGACCCAAGAGCAACTGTTTTAAAATCAGTTATCACTTTTAGAAGACATTCTTCTTTGACATTTACATGGCTTATAGGTAACAACCCATATAACAATCAACGTAAGCTGGGCTGGGTGGCTCAGTCTGTAATCCAGTGCTTTGGGAAGCTGAAGTGAGCGGATTGCCTGAGCCCACGGGTTCGAGACCCACCTGGGCAACTTGGCGAGACCTCATCTCTACAATAAATAAAAAAAAATTAGCCAGGTGTGGTAGCACGTGCCTGTAGTTCCAGCTACTTGGAGGGCTGAGGCGGAAGGATCGCCAGAGCCCAGCAGGTCGAGGCTGTGGTGGCCGGGAGGGGCCACTGCACTCCAGTCTGGACGACAGAGTGAGACTCCGACTCACAAAACAAACAAACAAACAAACAAACATATTTATCATTACCTAGAATGCATTTTAAAGACTTTTGGGTGATTCAACTGAAACTGACAGTGCTGAAAGTCAGATATGCTTTACTAGCTAAGGAAGGTATTTCATAAGATCCACTTGAAAGTATTCTCAAACAACAACACTCAGGAGGCCTGTCTTTTTGTCTGTGTTGAAGTCAACCCAAAGGAGGCATGAATACTTTTAAAACTGTTGCATCAGCAGGCTGGGAAAGTCACAGAATAGAAACAAGTGACCTCCTCAGGGCACAGGGTCACAACTACAACTTTAGAGTTGCCAGAATGGTGAGATTGTCCTTGGGGAAAAAGCAACACACCAATGTCTACAAAAAACCCAAGTATCTTCTCCTCAAAACAATGATAAAACCACACAGCTAAGCTGCATTTTTGGATACTGCTTAAGTAGTAACTGTTAATCTCATGACTGGGTTACCTAATATTTAGGAAGAAAAAAACCCTCTTACAAATGAGCTGGAAAACCTGCTTTCAGACAAATCAAATCCATAACCGAGGAAAGGTAAGCAACATAAGCCTTCACAAGTCTACCATGACTTCAAAACTAAAAGAAGCACTTATTTAAATTATAATAGCTATACCTTGATCTGCTATATTTAAAGCTATGCTGTACACAATTACTTATATACCGATAACTTAACCTGTCTTTTTTTAAACCTGTGCTGCATACTGTTAGTGTACAACAGTAAATGCAGAAGTAAGGGAAATTAAGAACAAGGATGTTCAAAGTGTTGGAGAAAGCAAGAGGAAATAAAAAGCAAACGATGAAGCCAGTTTTTAACAAGGTATCTGTCATGGTGCAAAATGATTCAAGTACACAAGCAGACAACTGCCCTAGCAGCAGGGTTTAGAATAGATTTGTAGGACAAAGGAAACAGAAGGGTGAGCTCTGAAGATTAAAGGCAATGGCAGCTGTGAATATTATAGATGTTATAAAATTAACATCCACTTTAAGCCCATGGGAATAAAATGCAGAAAGGAGACATTTGAAAGTTAAGACACATCTCTGCCTGCCTTCCTCAGCATTCTTTTCATCATGGCACAGAAGAACCTCACCATTGGCCTCAAGCTACTCTTCCTGCTCTGCTTTTGTCCTTCTTCCCCATGTGTTATACCCTAAACTACACATGAAACTATTTGCCATCTCCCAAATTCCACATTTTTGATTTCCAGGCTGTTGTGTAAGCTGTTTCTCTGCCTAAGCGTTCTTTCCTCTTTCTTCCACTTAGTAAAATGACCCTTTATGATTCAGCTCAAGTGTAGCCCTTCAGGCTCCCTGCCATTTGGTTGCCCCTCTCCTGTGCTCCTCTAGCCTGCGTGTGAGGCTTTGTTCAAGCTCAAGTCCACTGTCCCGCCTCCTTATCCTGCTCTTCTCTGTACCCAGTCTGGCTCACTGAGGTGGCCGTCTCACTGGCATCCTGGTTCCCAGTCTCATGCTCTGAGGAGTGTTTCTCCTTGCAGGTTCTACAGTGGTTTTCTTAAAATGCGAAATTACTCCTGCTTAAACCATTTTAATGGCTCCTAAGACTAACTGAAACAGTATGATGTTCACATTTATACCCCTAGGGAACATGGTAAAAAAATCTTAACAAGTTCAAAAGGAATAAGCTTGGATAGAAAACCAAGAACCTGGGAGTCACCTTATGCTAGGAATATAGCCTATTTTTGTCTGTTTAAAGTCAATTCAACTAGCTAATCTCCTGCCCCAGCACCAAAACATATACACACACACACACACACACACAATTCTAGATTAGAATGTTGATTACTAAGTTATGATTTAACTCCAAAATCCTAGTTGTTCAATGAATAGCCGAAAATAAAATAAAATTTCTTCCATTAAGTAGTAGATATCAAGACTTAGACTTTGCTGTCATTTAGTTTACATGGAGAGAATGGGAATGTTGGACATTAGGGTTTCTAAGCTTTCCAATTTGATAGAATCTTGAGGTATACTTCTAAGCATTCAGGTTGATACTAAGAATATAGGTAAGCATCAAAATTTCATTGAAAAGATCATAACTCAAAATACTGTCTCTGAAACCCAAAATAGGATGATTATAACTATTTTCAAACATTTTCACGATCCCAAGAAACCCTCAAGAGTTGGATATGCGGTCTTTCATATTTTAAGAGCCAATGTGGGGAAAGATTAAGGTACAAATATCTTATAAACTAATCTGATGTAAAATAACTACACTTCACAAAGGTTTTCTTCCCCTCATGGACAAAATTCCAAACTACCCACGCTGAGAGCCCAGGACCTACCGTACTAGTCGTAAATCTGTTTGTATAGGCTGTGATGACGCCACATTTGCTCCCAGTAAACAGCTGGCAACTGTCAGGCACCCAAGCACAACTAGTCACCTTTGAAAAAGGACAAATAAAGGATTTTCATGTTTTAAAACACAACAAATGCCTCTACTTTTCTGATAACTGTTTTTAAAAGCATAAGATCTCCAAGTTAGAAAGGTGTCAGACCCAATAATACAGTATTCCACAATTTAGGCCAAATTTCTAAAAGTTGTTTCCAAATTAAAAAATATTATAATACATAGTTTATATTTTTACATTTATATATAAACCCATTTGATCCTCAGAAATTTAACAAAATGATCCGGGGTTGATTAGATCCAAGGTTGGGTACCAGTATGTGTATTTCACACATTTACCAGCTTTCTACTTTTACTTTTCTCTTTTTATGTCTTTGCTGGGAAAACAGCAGACACGTAAATAAATAAAGGTATTGCTCCTAATGGTTTTAAGGATCATTAAGTAGGAGAAGAAGGAAGACAGATGTGAACTGAAACACCGGCAGCACTCTTTTGGTACAAAAGCCTTGGGTTCCAATCACGGAGGCACCATTCAGGTTCGAGTCCGTTTTCCGTGTGGCCCGACTGGCCTTTTCGTCAACACGAGCTGATGCCGCTTCCGGAGCACCACGGCCCCAGCGGCACGTCCCAGCCGCCCTGCTCCCCTTGCTCCTTCTCCTTCGGGCGCCTTTACCCCTCCCACACTTCACTTCCCTAAGACTGGAGGTCAGCCATCGGTTGCTGCTTCTTCCCTCCTCTGTGCCTCAAAACGCCTCCCAGGCTTCTAATTCAGAGGAGGAGGTGCTTCTGCCTTCAAAGCGGCCCTGCACCATCCCCAGTGTTCCTCAGCTTTCTCTTCCGGCTTCAGACTTTCTTTTGCTGGTTTCTTCCCTCTTCCCCTGGACTACAAGTGTGTTCAAGTATCTGCTAACTTTGAAAAGGACTTTTTTGATACTGACTCTTCTTAACTCTCAATATACCATCAAGGTCGATTGGATCCAATTTTATTTTTTCAGTTTCTTTCTTAAGTAGTTCTAACTCTTTGTAAGGATTGACACTTCACAACGTTCATTTCAACTTTTAAAGGTCTTGCAAAGAACAAAGAGTAAATGTACTTTTAAAAATATATATTCATTTTGTCTTGCAATTACCATATGGATCCACTGAACCTGGTTTTTTTTTTTTTTTGAGTTGGAGTCTCACTCCTTTGCTCAGGTTGGAATGCAGTGGCATATTCCAGTGTTGACCTGCTGGGTTCTGGCGATCCTTCCACCTCAGCCTTCCACGTAGCCAGAACTACAGGTGCATGCTACCATGCCCAGCTAATTTTTGATTTATTGTAGAGATGTCTTACCAAGTTGCCTGGGCTGGTCGTAAACCCATGGGCTCAGGCAATCCACTCACCATGGCCTCCCAAAGTGCTAGAATTATAGGCTGAGCCACTGAGCTCAGCCCACTAAATTTTTTATAAATCTAAGTTACATTATAAGATTTTAATAAGCTTATTTTTCCTATATCTTGAAACATTTTGCGGCTTCATCATTCTAGAAATTATTTCATCATTACTTGTCAATTATTCCTAACTATGCCAAAAAAACAAACAACTAAGAAAATGGAAGAATGACAGAATCTCCCAAGAGGATAATATAATATGTGAAATAAATTGTCTCCTTTGGCTTTCTTATTTCATTGTTCAAAGTATGATGTCTTCTTTCAAGTAAGTGAAAAAGAAAACTAGATTCACCATTTTTGTCATCTGTTTTAGCTTTCATTGAACACAGCTGATAATTCAGAATTTTTCATTTTCTATCAGTAATAACAAAGAGAAAAAACCTGACAAAGCAAGACCTTTCACAATTATGAGACTAATCAGTAAATGAAGGCAAAGAACCATCAGGCCTCTGGACTCTGATGATGATGATGAAATTGATCACACAAGTGAAACCTAAGACTATGAGTCTTCATATAATAACCTAGCTGAATTTTCTTAAATTAAAGAATTAATGAGTGAAGAAAAATATATCCTTAGAAATATATATAAGGATGAAAACGAAATATGGTATTCTCATCCAGGCAGTCATTTGTTTGGGAAGTACTTTATCACACAGTATTTTGCTATAAAATTCTGAACCATCTTGCATCTTGTTTTGCTAAAAGGTCTTATGAGAATAGTCTTTCATCTTTATTTTATCTATTATGATACAAATAGCTTTGCAATGATTAAATTCTTATGAATTTATGATGAACTATTATTCAGTTGTTGAAAGGAGAAATCCAGTCATTTGTGATAACACAGATGAACCTGGAGGATACTTTAGTAAGTGAAATAAGCCAGGCACAGAAAGACAAATAGTGCATGATCCTACTCATACGTGGAATCTGAAAAGTCAAACTACAGAAGTCGAGAGTATAGCAGTTGCCAGGAGCTGGGGTTGGTGGTGGTGTGTATGGAATGGGGAGATGCTGGTCAAAGAGTACAAAAGTTTCAGTTATGCAGAACAATTGGGTTCTGGAGAGCTGATGTATGGCATGGTGACTACTGTTAATGTTGTGTTGTATTCTTGAAATTTGCTAAGGGAGTAGATCTTAAATGTTCTCACCACACACACAAAATGTTAACTATGTGAGGTGACGGACATGTCAATTAGTCTGACTGTGACAATCATTTCAAAATGTATACATAACGTGAAAACATCACATTGCATACCTTAAATATGTACAGTCTATATTTGTCAATTATACCCCAATAGGCTGGAAAGAAAATGAGAACTTTAAACAACGTTTTCCAAGTTTGGGATCTGCTAAATTCATAGTCAATTTGCTTGGCAAGAACAACTTGATCAAACGCTTGTCTTGGAACTGGAGAAAATGTATTAGTGAATTGGAAAGCCTCCCTACACATCATATGTCCTCTCGTCATATTACATTCATCTAATAAGTTTAATTCGTAGTAGCCAACTCTTAAACAGACAGAAGGAAAGCTATTTTGTTTGAGGCCAGGCTCGGGTGTCTCGTGCCTGTAATCACAGTGCTTTCGGAGGTTGAAATAGTAGGTTCCCTTGAGGGCAGGAGTTCAAGACCAGCCTGGGCAACATAGCGAGATCCCTGTCACTACAAAAAATAAAGACATTAGCTGGGCATGGTGGTACACACCTGTAGTCCCAGCTACTTGGGAAGCTGCGGCGGGAGGATCGCTTCAGTCCAGCAGTTTGAGGCTGCGTGAGCTATGATCAGGCCACTGCATTTCAGCTTGGGTGACAGAGCATGACCCTGTCTTTTTCTTTGGAGTTGGAGTCTCACTTCATCACCCAGGCTGGAGTGCAGTGGCATGCTCACGGCCCAGCGTCGACCTGCTGGGCTCCAGTGATCCTTCCGCCTCAGCCTTCCAAGTAACCGGAACTACAGGTGCGTGCTACCATGCCCAGCTAATTTTTGATTTACTGTAGAGACGAGGTCTTTCCAAGTTGCCAGGGTTGGTCTCAAACCCACCTCAGGCAATTCACTCTCCTTGGCCTCCCAAAGTGCTGGGATTACAGGTTGAGCCACTGAGCCTGAGCCTGTCTTAAAAAAAAAAGATTTTGTAGAAAGCTTATGATAATAATGTATCTGTAACATTGCTTTGTCATTCAATTAATGCTAATGAGGATTTTATGTGTTTTTCTTCATTTTTCATTGGAAAGTCATGATGTACGCAAATCCAGATTATTGACGACAGCAGTGAGCTACATCTGCTCACAAAATCTATTTGTGTTAGTGTATTTTGACAAGTATAATTTATTGTATATCTGACTCCCAGTCTACATATTTCTCTTTTTTTCCAATTTATAGTAATCCCAAAAAGGATGCAGTAAGAAACAAATTGATTCTACAATACATTTTTATATTTTGTAGACTCATTTCCAATTTAGTTTTACTTCCAGCTTTGCCATGATTTATGGTTACATTTTGTTTGTGTTCGAATATATATTTCTATCTGCATAAAAATACACTGATTAATGTAGGTTGATATGTATCAAAACTAAAAAAAATTATTATTAAAATTTCTAATAAGGTTGTTTTTCATTGTTCCGTTATTCTTGCTTCTGTCAGTTTCTTGGTAAGCCAGATAACAAATGGTAATGATCTTTTTGTCAAGGATATTGAAGGTTATGCAAATAAGTCATTGCTTCCCTTGCTTTCACTGCTAAAAACTCCCCCAAACTAGCTTACTCCATTTTTTAAAAAGCTCAGGGAATAGGATACATTTTAGGCCAGATGAAAAGGCAGCAGGTGTTACTCAGGTATTGGAAATCAAAGGATGGTAAGAGAAATTCTCATGAAAAGGTAGTTAAAACAAGGAGGCTACGCATACAGTTGAGAGTCTATAATAGTTGTGGCAGCAATACTGTATATGTCTATGGTGCTTTATAGTTTCTTTCACAAACACTGGAAACATTTGTACAACAGCTTTCTGAGAGAGAAGTATGATTACTATAATCCCAGTTTTAAAGAGGAGGAAAGAAACTCAAGTTTGGAAAGGCTAAGTCACTCACCAGAGGCTACAGTTAGTAGATAAAGCTGGGACACTGACACAGATCACAGGGTTTAGGCCCAATGTTCTTTCTACATTATGATGCCTGAATACCCAGTTCACTTAGAAGAAATCAGGTATAAAAGATGGTACTAGCGTTATAGAAAATGACCTGTAGTGACAAAGGTGAGTGAACACCGAGAAGAAAGCAACACTGGCTTTGCTCAAACACCATGCCCTTCGCTGATGCAAACCAGGAGATTATGACAATAGTCTCTCAACAAGAAAATGGGTGGAAAACAAATTTTAGGGACACAAATAAATAGCCAATAGCTAGGAAGCCTGTAAGCACTGTAAACATCAGCTTCTTGACTGTATTCACTGCAGAATATTAAAAACTAGCTGCTATCAGTCTGACTCTCTTTAAAGCACTGTACATAACTATTATAAAGACCCCACAAAAAAGTTTACCTGGTGCTGCTGTGAACTTTGAATAAAATTTATTGGAGGCTCACTCTGCTTACTCTTCAGTCTTAAGATGTTATCAGCATATCCCCAGCTCAGGATGGCTGACCACTGAATGTCAGTACTGTTCATGCTTCTCACACCTCAAGGAGAGGAAGAGATTAAAAGCATCATATTGTCACTGCTCAATTGTTACATGACAGATAAAAAATGACAGATTAAAGGTTGAAGTTTACATAGCAGAACATATCATTTGGCTCAAAATCATCTTTAAATCCCTAAGATGGAACACTTTGTTAGTGTTATTGTTCTAATGCTAATAGAATCCTAAGGGGGGGGGAGATTATATTATTTTTCACCTGTGTTGTTTTGGTTGGGATTTATGTGATTTAGAACTAAAATTTCTGTTAATAATTTTTTTTAAAAAGACAATGATAGTCAAGCTTACTCTATTCATGTTCCGAGATACCTCTTAAAAAAAAAAAAAATGAACTAGATACTGTTTAAGTAACTTTCTAGATACCTGTATGGACAACTAGAAATATTAGAAAGAGAAGACTGCTAGAGTAGAAGCAACACCTACCCTGAGAAGGGATAATTTAATCCTGTCAACTGCAGGACTGTGCATGGTAGACCTTCATTGAAGGAGGCTCTGTTCTTCTCTCTCTCTCTTATGACATAGGATTATGTCCTTTTGGCATAAAGATTTGGACCTTTTGACATCCTTTCCCAGTACTATTCATAATCTATGCTTTTGTTGGTATGCTGAACATAGCTAAATGCAGCACAAATGCAGTTAATGGTACTGCTGAAACTTGCAATGTTTTAAGTTCCTAAAGGAGAGAGAATGTGCTCCATTTATTCCAGTACCTAGCAGAATACTGAACATATAGATGAGTATAACAAATATTTATTGAATGAATCAATAGCACACTGAAAATGTAATTTGCAGATTTCTTTTTCTTTTGTTAAGTAAAATACCAAATGCTGACAACATCTTGCAACAAAGGAATTGGGATATACTCACTCAATATAAGGTAGTCTTCAGACCTCTCAAAATCTACCATAATGCCTGGCATGCAGCAAGTACTCAATAAACCAAGTTTCTCATTCTAGTAATACAAGATGCACCATCTTTTTTTTTTTTTTAATTTCAGAAAAAGAAACTTCTCCTTTATCTATTTAAAACAGTGAATCTTAAACAGAAGTTTGCAGAAAAATTGATTTCAGCATGAGCAGGTTTGGACTCAAGCCCCAGAGATTCTGATGCAGTGTGTCTCAAGTGGGACCCAAGCAAGTATATTTTGGAAAAAAGCATCTTGGGCAATTTTGAGGCACAGTTTATTCTCAAGTAGTTGGTCTGTATTGGGTTTAAGATCATTAAAACCATCTCAGTGTGGCTGCTACATTGTATTATGCAAGTACAACAAAGCAAAACCATGGAGCTGTTTTATACAACACATTCCAGCTGTTAACAAGTGACCTAACTCTCATCTGCAAGTTACACTCTTGTTCAGTCGATGCCTCTCTGGAATGCCTATGTAGACTGTTTTGTGCTGGGTCTGCACAAGAAACATCACCCCAGGGCCCAGGGTATTTACAATCCAATAAATATTCATTAAGCACTTAGAATGAACCAGGCACTGGTGCTAATCATTCCCATATATTATTTCATTTATCCTGTGGGGTAAATCCTTTTGCTACAACTATTTTATAGATCAAAAGCCAGGATTTGCAAAGCATAAGTAGTGTTCCCAAGGTCACTCAGCTAGTAAGCAGCAGAGCATGGATGCAAACCCAGGTACTGGGACTCCTGAGGCTGTGGCTAAAAAACTGTATTAAACTACTCTTCTAGACATACCTAGATTTTGACAAATCCAAATATGTTCTGTGAGGAAATAAAGTGCAATTTTGTTTTTTTTTTGGTTTTTTTTTTGTCGGAGTCTCACTCTGTCGCCCAGACTGGAGTGCAGTGGCCGCTCCCGGCCACCATAGCCTCGACCTGCTGGGCTCCGGCGATCCTTCTGCCACAGCCTTCCAAGTAGCCAGAATTACAGGTGTGCGCTACCACGCCTGGCTAATTTTTTGATTT
This sequence comes from Carlito syrichta, assembly GCF_000164805.1. Classification (NCBI taxonomy): domain Eukaryota; kingdom Metazoa; phylum Chordata; class Mammalia; order Primates; family Tarsiidae; genus Carlito; species Carlito syrichta. Next base: position 31,004 of record NW_007232433.1, read on the forward strand.
ATTGTAGAGATGAGGTCTTGCCTGCCCAGGTGGGTCTTGAACCCACGGGCTCGGGCAATCTACTCACCTCAGCCTCCCAAAGGCACGGGATTACAGGCTGAGCCACCGAGCCCGGCCATAAAGTGCAATTTTAATCAACACAGATTAGAGCTTACTATGGGCTTGTGAACATAGTGGTACAAGTAAGACAGACTGAGAATTACATCTGACATATTTAAGTCACATAAAGCTAAGTAATAATATCAGTCCTTTCTCTTTTGCTCAGTAGAGATTAAACTTTGGTGTACTCTAAGTTTTTTAAAGGTAAATCATTTTCACATTTTGGTACTTTAAGTATTATCAGTAGTAAATTACTTGTGGCATACCTCATAACTAATTGCAGCATGCTAATGAAAATAAACCACTGGTATCACAAGAATTATGATGAGAAAGATTTACCTTATCCTGTTAACTCATTAAACTTAGAGGAAATGGTATGGATCCTCTCTTATTCCTAACAACTATAAAAACAATCATTAATTTCATGATAGAAATAAGAGTCTAAAGGAACTGTGTCCCAGTCAGCACACTTATTTTCTTCAAGTGGCATGCTTGGTACGGGTGCTGGCACCCTTGTACTGAGGTTCGGGTGGAAGGCTGCTGGGTCCCCAAGGAGCACAAGGCATTGGAGGTAATGATGAAGCCAACAGTGCTGACTGCCAAGAGGCATCCAGTCACACACTGGCTTGCAGGCACATCTGCCTACAGCCTGAGATGAACAGATAGGTGCCCTCAGTCATTCAGTTTAGTGCCCAAGTCCATGCCTAGTAAGTAAGAAGAGTTCTGCATCTATTGAAGTGGTTACTCCGGAAGGGCTGAGGGATTACTTAAGTGGACAACGTTCCTAGTTTTCCAGCGTCTAGCTGACATTTAGAAACATGAACAGGCCTCTACTGCAAGCAATTTTCCACTGTTGCTTTTAGTGAGTCAGTGTATGGGGAGTCAAAAGAGGATTGCTTTTCAGGGGTATACATTCGTAAGACCTATTTTCAAGGCTGTCTGACTCTCCTGTTCTGTTCTGTTTGTTTAAACTCATGACTATATCTTCTGAGGTACTAGATTTGTTGATCAAATACATCTGTCTATCCTGGGAGTCAAGAGCCTCAAAGTTTATGTTTCAATGAACTTGGTAATGTTTTCATCTTATGAGCACAACCATTTATTCTTGTCCCTTCAAAGTCCTCCTCTCATTTCACATGGCACTGTATTTAGTTATCATTTTTCTCATGTAGTATGTTTTAATTCCTACTTTGCACTAAATAACCACAAATTTGAGCAGAGTTTTTCCCCAAGGACTCAAAACTTCAGAAGTAAAATAGCAGCAAACGTAAGCTCAAAACATTCAAATCTCAAGAAAGATATATCCAAAATAATTTTCATTATGCTTTATTTTACCTTGTTCCTTGCTATATGTCATCAGAAGGCAGAAATTTCGGGACAAACCACAGATTGCTCTGGTGGGCAGAGCCTGGAGAGAACCAAATCTTTCTCCGTGGGGCTGGCTGAAGCAGACCACAGGCACTGGAGCACTTGGAGAGCCCACATACTCCCCCCATTTCAAGCTTTTTATCCATGACAAAGGACTCTAAAACCATGAAAAGTAAAAAGTATGATGTTTTCAAAAGGTAGTAAATATATAATCACTTCTAATTTAAATTCTAAACAAAGAGAAAGTAACATGGATTATAGTTCTTTGAGGAATTATTTTATATTTTTTACCTTTCCATGCTTGGCATATAGAAATATGTGTTCCTAATTATCATAATACTACAAGAAAGGGATTGGCAGTAGTGGGAAGCTGCCGGGGCAGAGCAGCACACTTCATCAATAAGGGTACCTGATCTCAAACCAGGTAAAGTGGGGACCAAAGTGAGGCCCAAACTTTACAATGACCATTTGTACACCTAACCCTGAATTGTACCCTCTATCTTTAAAAAAAAAAAAAAAATAAATATATATATATGTTCCTTGTTTGATTTCTACTCTGTGGCTGTAGCCAAATTTGCATGAAAATGCCTGGTTAATAATACAAAATTCCTTGAAATTTTGAGCAGAGATTTAAAAATTAAGTACATTTATTTCAGTCTAGCTGAAATACCTGAAGTTGATACTTACAGGAGGCTTGTTAATTCAGTAGAATGACAAGCCGTATATAGATATAGCAATATTAATCAAGACCACATGCAGCACAGACACCCTCACTCAACCATGAGCTTCTTGAAGACAGGAAACACTTCCGATACATCTGTGTGTCTGGAACACAATAGCCCAATAGATGTTCGATGAATGAATAAAAAAGAGCTTATCTACGGAGTATAGTCAGAGAAATAGAGCATGTCTCGAGAGTACTAGTAAGTACTAGGGAAGAAAAGAGATAAGAAAGAGCTGTCACAGGGCGAGCTTGAAGAACAATAAGATTTGGGTATAGAAGGGTGAGGGAAGACTTCACAGAAGGTGCCTACCCATAAATGACAGCGAAAAGGTTTCTTCTATTTCACATAAAACCAATTATCTGGAAGTTTTAAAATGCCGGAGAAAAAGGATGCACTTTTAAAGTTTCTCCCAAAAGTTCTATTACTTTTGTTCTCTTTTTGACCCATCTTATCCTCTACTAAATTCTCCCTTTTTAATATCTTTTCCTCTCTTTTAGACATTAAATGTTCAATTTGATATTTTACTTTCAGCCCTTCAGAGGAATTGCTATATAAAAATATATATATACTAAGAAATTTTAGGTCATTTCTTAATAATTCCAAAAACCTAATGATTTTCAGTGAAATTTGCTTATGGCATTTTCTGGATAAATTTTTAAAAAGGCATCATTGACTTACATACTTTCTTCTAAACAATCATGCTACCTTAGGAGCTTTAACAATTCCATAAAAAAAAAAAAACCAAACAAAAACAAACAAACAAAAAACAATTCCATCAGATTATTTATGGGACATATGTTAGTATACAGTTTTAAATGATATCACAGTGACCTAAAAAAATTGAGTTTCTCTGGAAAAGTTTAAGAGTTTCAGGAATGCTCAAGCAGGAGCAGAGAGGTTAGAATCAGATATTTCAAAAACAAGCTCTTTTTTTCTAAAATTTTGTCTATCAATGTTAAAGTTGAGGAAAATGTGTATGCTGAGCTGTAGTTATGATTTCTCATTCATAATTCCTTGCCAGAAAATTCCTTTTATATGAAATGCAGAGTTTAAAATTTTAGTTTTTCAATTACACCAGAGGTATGATGGCAAGTGTTTTATATCACAGTATATATAAAGGAAGAATGCTTTATTTAAATAATTTTCATACAGCCCTGATTGTTTCAGACTTTAATGATGAACTAAAATTCACACACGTATATCTGGGTCATCCAGATGACCCCTTTACAACTTGAATTCTGTTGCTGGGTTTCAGGGCTTGTGTTTGCATTTTGTGTAGCTGCTAAGTGAAGGCCCAAGGAATCAAGGGGCAGTATCATGAGAAAGGTTTCGTGGTGGTTCAAATAAAGGAGAACAGTGATATAAATGCCATTACACGTCACACAGAAGTTCAGCAAGCCAAACCTTAAGGAACATGTACCTGAGAGGACATTAATTTAAGAAATAGTGAGAGTCCACTACATGTCAGACACCATCCTAGAACTGGAGACAGTGGCACACAAGACAAAGTCCTTATCCTACGGAGTTACATTTTAGCTGGGATGGGGAAGACAGACAAATAAGCAAATGCACATGTAATATGTCAGGTGGGGGATGCGCCATGATGCAAAACAAGGAAGGGGAAGAGGAATGTGAAGGATCGAGCTGCTGTTTTAGGTACAATATGAAATTTGTGAAAAGCACAGAAACAGGGATCAGGGAAGACTCTCTGAGGAGGGTATGTCTGAGAAAAGACCTGAATGAGATGTGAAAGCAAACTGGGGACACATCTGGAGACAGGTTATTCCAGGTGGCAGACACAGTGCAAAGGCCCTGGGGTGGGAATGAGGCAGGTTAGGACCACATTTCCACGGTGAGCAGACATAGTGCTCAGGTCCTTTATATATGCCAACTTAAGATAGCTCACTAGCAATAAGTATAGTAGTAAACTAAATAGCATTTGTTAATTTTCAGGGAGATACTGTGAAATTATGTGGAGATGTTAAAGTAACAGATTGTAGTTAAAAATAGTGACCCTGAAGCCGGGCTCAGTGGCTCAGCCTGTAATCCCGCGCCTTTGGGAGGCTGAGGTGAGTGGATTGCCTGAGCCCGCGGGTTCGAGACCCGCCTGGGCAGGCGAGACCTCATCTCTACAATAAATCAAAAAATTAGCCGGGCGTGGTAGCGTGTGCCTGTAATTCTGGCTACTTGGAAGGCTGAGGCGGAAGGATCGCTGGAGCCCGTGGGTCGAGGCTGCGGTGGCCGGGAGCGGCCACTGCACTCCAGTCTGGGCGACAGAGTGAGACTCCAACTCAAAAAAAAATAAAATAGTGACCCTGATAATGACAGTGACTAAAATGAGGCTTCAAAAATAAAAAATATAGCTTTCTGTTATGAAACTCAACATTGGTGATTTAGTTTTAGCAAAACAGCACTATTATACTGATGCTTTAAAACTGAATTTTACTGGTTGAATACATTTTGTTGGTATTTTACATGCAAATTTGACATAATGAGCTATGAGCATAAATAATTTACATCTAGTGTTCTGTCTGACATGAAGTAATACGACTATAAGGAAAAACTGTTAAGCAAAGGTGTGTGAAAACCTTTTCCTCTGAAAATGGATGGCAGATTGCTGCAGTTTGAGATATACTGCTTTATTTATTTCATTGTTAAAGTCCTTCACAACTGCTCTGCATTATCTTTTCATTTTCTGTGATTTCCTTCTGCAAATCCTTGTAATACTTTACAATTTACTTTCTACCATCATATGCTTTTATAATGAAGAGTTTAGTTGAAGATTAAAATCCATTTTAGTGTTAAGACTTGCTTGCTTTTTCTATTTCAAAGTAAAAATTACACCTACTTCCATTTTTAGAGGCAATACCTTTTATCACTACAATCTGGGGAGATGAAAGAAATATGTAAAGTTTCCCCTTCAGTATGGACCAAAACATCCTCACCTCTGGTGAATCCTTCCAGCTGTCGATGACAACCAGGACCATGCTATGCTATGGACACCGGCAAGCACATGCACAAAATGCTCTGACAGTTCATCTCCTCTTGTTTGCAAAATCCTATTATGTCACTGTCTTGGGAGGCTTTCCCTGGTAATATCCCTTCTCTCTGTTCCCAGTGGGGGACTACTGTCTGACACAGTCAGTTCTTTTTTCCTCTGAGCTCCCCAAAGGACTCTCTTCATATGCCTAACACAGCATTTACTTTGCACACAAGATACTGCTTTCACTACCTATACTAGTCTTGCACTGGCTGGTGCGGTTTTCAGCCAGGACCATGCTATTCATTTCTGTGTCCCTAGAGACTTGGAGAGAGCCTGGCATCGCAGAAGTCTAATAAGATTTGGCTGAATTCTATTGAGATCCAAATGACATACCGGATAGGTGACTTCTTTGACCTGCTCTCGTGTCTCCCTGAAAGCAAATTGCACTAACAACCCCACAGCAGCAGGAAGCTCTCCTTCAATGTTGAGCTTGGCTCCGGGTCTGCTCGCATGGGCTGTGTGGAACAGCTGGCGAGGAGTCTGCCCATAGGTTTTTATCATGGTTTCTAGGGCTCGTCTCTGGACTGGATCTTCCACCGCAGAAACATCCATTCCAAAATATGTCTGCAGAGTAGAAGAGTAAAAGAACAAGAGATATGTAGCATAAAGCACAACTTGGCAATAATATCAAAGGGAAAAACAACATTTTGTTTTATTTTCTAGGTTATGGCTTACTCTTCTGTATTTCAAATGGAAATGATTTAAAGCATTTTTGTTTGGTTTAACAATCATTGGTCTCAGTGAGATCAAAATAGAAGTATCAATGTTTCTGAATGGGTTTACAAAAAGAATGTATCTTGAAGGTGGGCTCTAATTAGCTATGCTTATAAAATTGATTGTTTTTTTATTTTAGATTCAGGGGGTATACATGTGCATTCATTACATGGACATATTGTATAGTGGTAGGGATTGCGTCAGAGGTTATAAAATTGATTTTTAATGTAAGCCTTGAGAATATCATATAAGATTTCTTGTATAATACTAAATTACTGAAGAACGTGCTTGTCAAAAGTATTATCGAGAAAAAGGCAAAAATGAAGTTAAAATACAATGCTGGGAGGTAGTTCAAGAAAGCATTGTTTAGGCTTTAATGAATATTGTAAGTGAAATCAAAAGCGTAGCAATGAAATTTCCAAGCTCTTTAGTGTAAAAGGTATGATTACATGTTTCTTCTTAGTTGGTGTCATCCCTTAGAATCAGGTGGAGAATGATGTGCATTTATTTATTTATTTCTAAAGGTAGCAGTACAGATTGACCATATTTTGTGTATCTCCACTTGGAAAATTTAGCTTTTCACATTTAATCAGTCACAGCAACTTTTATCTACATATCTATAAGTTAAATGTTATAACATTTCCATAAGTGTCAAAATGAAATTCCAAACATAGAAGAAGTTAAATAATCTTTAACACTCCTCCCCTCACCACCACTCCCAGCACCAGGGATCAAATACCATTTATAGCCGGGCGTGGTGGCTCACGCCTGTAATTCCAGCACTTTGGGAGGAGGAGCAAGAGGACTGCCTGAGCCCATAGGTTCAAGACCAGCCTGGGCAACATGGTGAGACCTTGAGACCTGTCTCCACAATAAAAAACAAAACAAAACAAAACAGCTGGGTGTGGTGGCACATTCCTGAAGTTCCAGCTACTTGGAAGGCTGAGGGGGAAGGATCACCTGAGCCCAGGAGGTCAAGGCTGTGGTGGCTGTGAGTGTGCCTCCAGCCTGGGTGACAGAGTGAGACTCCCACTCAAAAAAAACCATTTACAAATGCTTATTTGAGCAAGGTCATTCATAATGGTTACTCAATGTTCTCAAAACATCAAATGAAGACTGGTACACTCCTATAGGCAGAATGCCTTTGAAATTTATTTTGAAATAGTGTTTTCTTATACTTTGTGGTATCAGCTTCCTACTGACTCCTGTATGTTAGTGAATGATGAATCGGAGTCAAAAGGCATTTCTATATGCCTTTTTTAAAACGTCAGCATTTATTTATATTTAATTGTGCGGTAGACATTATCTTATACGGATTTCCTTCCTCATTTATGAGGATGGTATTATTAGTCACATTTTACAAGTTTGTATATTTAGATACAGAGAGGTGACACTAGTTGCCCAAGGTAACACAAGTGGCAGAGTCACAGAGTGAGGATTTGAACTCAGTTCTGAATTCAGAGATAGTGCATTTAATCATCACCCTTTGTTTGCCTCCATAAATTGAATTTTATTAAGTTCCTAAGAACATGGCATAAACAGTATCCTTTTTAAAGTACTAATTTCCATAGAATTAGTGAAAAAAATTCCAGTCAGATGAGACTTCAGATATATATATATTTTTTTCAGTTGGAGTCCCACTCTGTCGCCCAGACTGGAGTGCAGTGGCTGCTCCCGGCCACTGCAGCCTCGACCTGCTGGGCTCCGGCAATCCTTCCGCCTCAGTCTTCCAAGGAGCTGGAACTACAGGCATGCGCTGCCACGCCCGGCTAATTTTTTTTTGATTTATTGTAGAGATGAGGTCTCGCTGCCCAGGCGGGTCTCGAACCCACGGGCTCAGGCAATCCACTCACCTCAGCCTCCCAAAGGCGCGGGATTACAGGCTGAGCCACCGAGCCCAGCTTTCAGATATTTTTAATGTAAATTTTACATGAGAGTAACCGAAAAGATGGTGTAGAGTTATAGGCAAAAACTATATTGAGGTTTAATATTAAAATCCCAAGTTGCTTTTAAAGTTGCATTTTAGAAGAAAATTATACACAAAGATTTGCCTTTATTTTATACTGGATGAGGCTCAGGATACATTGCTCCCAAATATGACACCTTGGCAAACTGAATATGTTAGGCTGAAGGAACCTGAGGAAAAGCATCTGCAGGAAGGCCTTTCTGACCTTTCCCGGAAGAAGGTCATGAGAGGCGGCCTCTCTGTTCCTGGAGGAAAGGAGCCTCCTCGTTTCCGAAGACAAAGGGACACGACAGGAATCTGAACAAACGCAGGCCTTGCTGTTCCTTCGGCTTATTTCACTTAGCTCATCCTCCTTTTCCTGTCATTCGTGCTCATGACATTCCACTCTTCATCAAGCCCAGCCTGTAAACACTCATGCTAACTCCATGTTGGGGTCTTCATTTCCTTATGAAGTCCCCATGCTATGTAAAACTTGTATTAAGTAAATTTGTATGCTTTGCTCTCGTTAATTTGTCTTTTTTTGCAGAGGCTTCACCCAATGAACCTAAGATGGGTAGAAGGAAAAGACATTTCTCCTCTCTTACATTCCAATATTATATATAAAATTATTATTCATCAATCAAACTACATTATTCTCCTTTTTAGAATATACTTCCTATAGCATTTAGCTTCTATTGGAATCATCAGGAAGCGTGTCTTATTCTCTCTTCTAGACTATAAATCTCTTAAAAATTTAATTTTATGTGACCTTAGAGTTACTCAAAATAGTCATGGAACAAAATAAACTAATGAGGTTTTTATTTTAGAACTACTTTTTGGGACTGGATCACTGGCTTAAATAAGCCCAGATACAGAGTGTTCTACTGTTTGTTCTGGGTGTGCATTTTATCTGTATTTGTCATAAACACTTACAGATTTGTTATAATCTAGCAGAAAATTACAGTTGGTGGGGACATCCAAGATCAATCTAATTCTATCTCCTGATTTCCAAGTCAGGGAAACAAAGAGGTTTAATGTTTTACGCAGCGGATGAACAGTTAATCCGCTGCGCTGGTTGTTTTTGCTTTTGAGCAGACCCTAGGCAGTCCCAGGAAATATGTTTCTCCTCAGGATCTGCTTCTTTACCTCCTGCTCCTTGGGTTTCCTTTTGGAGGCTCGTTCAGACTCTACCACCACATCCAGGCAGGCCCCATATGCTCTGACTTTTCTCCAAACCCACCTCACCTTATTTGAGTCTTATTTACCTTTGCCTCCCCAGAGTCTATTAAAATAAATGTTTTCTGGGTAGATGAGACTTTATTTTAAAAATTGGTTTGTCCATAGACATCAACAAATATATAAAAAAGTGTAACAACTCCACTTCTAGGAACTTATCTTAAGGAAATATATACATATATATAGTTTGCTATTAATATGAATATATATAGTCATATAGATAACAAACAAATCTTAACTAAATATCCAACAACAGAAATATATTTATATAAATAACAAACAAATCTTAACTAAATATCCAACAACAGAAGACTAGTTAAATAAAGTATTGTGCAATCACACTTTAGAACACAACTTAAGTATCTCTTATCCAAAATGCTTGGGACCAGAAATGTTTCAGACTTCAGATGGTTTTTTTTGTTTTTTGGATTTTGGAATATTTGCATTAGATACTTTACAGTTTAGCAACCTTAACCCCAAATCTAAAATGCTTCAGTAAGAATTTCCTTCAAGTGTCATGCTGGCACTCAAAGTTTCTGATTTTGGAGCATTTTGAATTTTCAGATTAAGGATGTTCAACTTACAGTAAGTAGCTATTAAAAATAATGTGAAAAAATAATGTGGTATGGTAACTTGAATAAACTTAAGACCACCTTGTTAAGGGAGAGGAAAAGGTTTAGTATATAAATGGATTTATACACACACATACATACACACACACATACACATATATACAGGCCTGTGTTTGCACACATATTTATATGTGTATCTGAAAGGTGGTTTCAATATTTATCTCTGGTGGTGATATTAACATTAATCCTTAAGTTTTTCCTATGGTTATTTTGTATTTTATACATTTTCTTTTTTTTTTTTTTTTTTTGAGTTGGAGTCTCACTCTGTCGCCCAGACTGGAGTGCAGTGGCTGCTCCTGGCCACCGCAGCCTCGACCTGCTGGGCTCCGGAGATCCTTCTGCCTCAGCCTTCCGAGTAGCTGGAACTACAGGTGCGTGCTACCACGCCCGGCTCATTTTTTTTTTTTTTTATTCTAGAGATGACTATACATTTTCTAACAGGGTGTCAGTACTTTTTCTATACTTAATAAGTACATAATGCCATTTTAAAGTAACATAATGCCATTTTAAAGTAGAATAATGCCATTTTAAAGTAGAACATATACGTTAAGATAGTGTGCAGAAAAGACTGACTGCTATCCTTGGAAAGGCCTGCTCGCAAGGTTGGCCCCTAGCTGGTGTCCTGGAACCTGCGTTGCAGGAGGGCTCCCACCACTCCCTAACTGCTAAGAGGGGCTTACTGGGCCTAAACTGTTTGTACAAACAATGTAGCTTATGCCGAACGCCTGCTTTCCTTCTGAGAGTCTGCAATTTCAGTATGTCTGAGGCAGAGGGTGCCTATGTGACCAGCCCCTCAATAAAAACTCTTAGCATAAGTCTCTAACGAGACTGGCAGACATTTCCCACGTGTTATCACAACTTGTGGAGGAAGCTGAGTATGGTCTTCGTAATTCACCAGGAGGAGACTCTTGGAAGTTTGTGCCCAGTTTCTCCCAGACTTAGCCCCATGCTTCTTTCTCTTTGCTGATTTTGCTTTGTATCATTCACTGTAATGAACCTGAGCTGTGAGTATATGACTATATGCTGAATCTTTAAGTCTGCCTAGTGATCTGGGGGAACTCCTGACATATAGTATCTTATTTTTAAAGAAAGGACATATAAAACCGGAAAAATAATGAATAACAGTTTAATGCCAATTCTCTTTGATCTTGGGTATTTTATTTTTTTGAGTTGCAGTCTCACTCTGTCACCCAGGTTGGAGTGCCGTGCACACTCACAGCGGCCCCAATGTCAACCTGCTGGGCTCCGGTGATCCTTTCGCCTCAGTCTTCCAAGTAGTGGGAACTACAGGCGTGCTCACACACCCAGCTAATTTTAGATTTACTGTAGAGATGAGGTCTTGCCAAGTTGCCCGGTCTGGTCTCGAATCTGCAGGCTCAGGCAACCCACTCACCTTGGCCTCCCAAAGTGCTGGAGTTTACAGGTTGAGCCACCAAGCCCCGCCAACTTGGGTATTTTAAAGGAACAGTCTAACAGCTAACCTTAAAATATTCAGATTCTATCTTATACAAATGCAGATTATTTTTAAAAAGTCACTTACAGCAGGATGAAAAACATTGATGGCTTGAACAGAAGCTTTCCCCTTTTGCTTATACCCAAACACTAAGTCAATCCACTGGCAGATGTTCTGAGACACGTAGTCAGACTCTAGGGCCTGCCGATGGATGAGGATAAAAAGACGAGGATCATTACGTGCCCAAGGTGGGAGGTTGACATGGTTAACTCGCTCACCATTCTGACGCACACCAAAATCAAAACCTAAAAGAGAAGATCAACATGAATGTTTAACTCCCAAAGCATGCTTCACTCAACCCACAGAGCAGGTCTTAAGAGTTCACAGAAATGGCTAACCCCAGAAAAACAAACAGCAAGAAGGATTTACCTTTAAAAAAAGAAACACCCCTGCTCATCTACTTACTTACCTACCTGCTATATGAATTAATAATAGCCTAATTAAATTTCAAATCTTTCAGCTTTATCCTTCAACGCTTCGTAACATATTGAAGAAAAAGCAGAAAACCGCTGTCTATTCGTTCCAATACTCCTATTCAAATCTTCAAGTCAACAAATGTTTAAATACGTCTTCAACTGTAAACTTGATTGAAATCAAACTAAGGCTTTGTATAAGCATTTCTGGATTATTGGTGTTACTATTTTAATAAGTTTAAGACTTTCTTATGTAGTTAATATTAGTATCCTATAGTTTAAAAACTCAACTACTACAAAGGATAAACATTCTTAGAAGGAACTGTCAGTCTATTAATTTTATGACAAGTCGATAGGTCTGTTCTAACTCCCTTTCTACTAAGCATTCCTATAGAAAACAACAACATTATCCCAACACATGGAATAAGAGAGTTCGTCTGTCAATATAAATGAGCTAATATCTAACTGTTCCATTAATCTGCTAGTAAAAACAAAAATTTCAGAAGTGTTTATTTTTAAAAATTGTCCTAATGGAAATCTTACCTTTGGATAGAAATGGCCTTTTGTGCTACATTTTATGGTATGGTGAACACCATAAAAGAATAAAAATTAAAAAGGATGTTTTAAAAGCTGATTAAATTCCATATAAAATTAAATTGCTGTCTGTTTTTTTGAGCTTGTAAAAAAAAAAGTTAGAAGGATCCTTACCCAAATACTTCGCTTCAGAAGTATTTTGTATGATGTGGAATATAAATCAAGGGCTTATTAAAATTCACATGGGATAGCAGTGGGGGCATCCCAAAGAGCTCAGCAGTCATCACACAGAGCAGCTGCAGGGTTGATTTTGGATGGACTGGCTGAGCACCCGCAGAGTTCCATTTCTGCAGCTTTAGGCGAGGCAGTAGCAGGAGCTTGTTTAACAACAGTGAAGGAAGCCTCTGGGACTGGGCTGGGGGAAGGCTGGGCAGCAGGGGACTCTACAAACTCAATCGTTCCCAGCTTTTGGGTATTCTGAGGGCACATCATAGAGGTAGACTCTCCTCACCCAGAGCAGAGGACTGGCGCAAGGCCTACAGGAATGCTGATAGGAAATGACACAATAAACACTGTAGAAAATTCTATTTTCCAAAAAATGGCTGCAGCAGCATTTCCTGTTTTGCATGCTTTCTACTCCTCATGACATGACAAAGTCTATTTTCCTTTTGAATCTGAGAAGGTACTTGGGACTGCCTCAACCAAGAGAATGCAGTGGGTGTGATGCTGCGTGATGACCAAGGCTAGGCTGGAAAAGGTCAGCAGCTTCTCCTCATCCTGGGACCCTCGCCTTTGAACCCTGAGTTGCTGAGCAGGATATCCAGGGCTGCCAAGCTCTGAGGAAGCCCAAATTAGCCCACATGGAGAGACCACATGGAAAAGCATTGACACTACATACAGAGAAAGAAGTCTGCCAGCTACCTGCTTCTCCAACCCCTTGCCTGTTCCAGCTCCAGCCCATCTGAATGCAAGCACATGCGAGACCATGAGCCAAAACCATCTGGCTGAGCTACAAAAACTGTGACAGACAATAAGTTTACTGTCGTTTTAAGCTACCAAATGTTGGGATTATTTGTTATACAATCATAAGTAGCTAGAACATACATACAAGAAACCATCAGAGAATACAAACAGCAGATTTAAATATGCGTCCCAAATTGAAAGTGACAAGGCAAGTACCCCAACTGCAGGTGCTGATATTTGACTGAGGCATTTCTCACTTGGGAAACACTATGAACCATGTTCCAGAGTAACTAGCAGTATGAACTTCTTAACAATTCTCCAAACAACCTCAGAGAGACCAGTTCGTACACAACAAAATTCGAAAGTAAATTTGCCCAACACTAACTTTCCTAAAGATGTAATTCTCCATTTCACACATTCCTAAGGGTCACGTAAAAACACAGAATTAAGTAATGCAAGACAATAACCCAAAGACACCCCCTTATAGAGTTAGCTGATCTTTTGTTTAAGAGCAAGTAAGGTTGGCCAAGATTGTTGGTCATTGGCACCACATAAAATTATTCTCCAGTATTCCTTTCAGTTATTAAATAATTCTGGTGTTTAATTTTCATTTGTGTCATTCCTCATAAAATAATTGAGATTCAATTATGTCATACCTCTTTTTTTCTTTAAACAATGAGCATATTATCATTTCCTTATTCAAAAAAATAAAGGCAATTTCTATAATAAAATTAAAATACACGTTTACAAATAATTTGACAGTTAAAAGTTACAGTCTTCCAAATATATCTAGTCCTATAAAATACTTAAACTCCTCAAGCTCATTTGAAAATAAAAGTACATATACTTGATAAATAAATTTATCTTTTTGGGGGACACAAATTTTAGGACTTACAAAAGCTATTTCTATTTTTGGAAAATTATAAAATAACCACAAACCCTCAGAAATATCAATTAGAAATAATTTACTGCTATACCTTCACGGTTAACTAAGAACTCTGGAAGATAGAAAAACTCTGGAATAAGTTCTTTCACATCAGTCATTGATTCAAAAGATGAGAGGCGCCAAGTTGTATTTGTGGAATGAAAAGTTCTGTCTGGAATGTCAAAACTTTGATCTATAAAGAAATACAAACAATATAATTAAGGCACAAAGACCTAATCCCATTTAAGGTCTGTCATAATTAATTTACTTTTGCTACTTCAAAAAGATGAAAATAACATTCATGTTGTTTGCTCATAGTTTAAAAGGGGTCATTCATGTTCTTGAAAATATTTCTATAAGTTGAGTTAATATTTAATTATTTTCATATGTATTATGCTTTCATAATACATATAACCAGATGAATTTACATCATTTATTTGTTTGAGTTTAACTAGAATGCAAGTTTTACAAAAGTAGGGATCTGGGGTACCACCCACACCTATCACATAACGGGTACTCAATAATGATGTAATTATTGAATCAATGAATACTGAAGAAGGAAAAGTAAAGTTCAAGTAGTTACATAGTTTTTCCTCCATCGGGAAAACTCTTTTCTCCTTTTTTTCTTTTCTTTAAGGTGTGTGTGTGTGGTGGGGTGGGTGGGTGGGTGGAGATTCATGGCTTTTCAGGTGTCCTAACTCTGAACTAAAGAACTGAGTAAAATTTCCTGTGGATGAAAATAAAGTTAAGCATAGTCATCCTTTAGTTAATTTTTTTCTGATAGAGACCATTAGTAATCAAGAAATTGAGTGTGGACCCTGTCTCTTTTCTTTAAAAAATTATCAGACTTTCTAGCCATAGGGAAGGCCTAGAATATTATAAGATCCAGAAACTGGCTCCTGAAAATATCATCAGTGTACATGTTTCTTAGGAACCATGTTGTATCCTCTCAAATTCCTCTGAACTTTCTTAAATGTGAACACATCTTTTCATTTGGAAACTGTCACAAACTAATCTTAACATCAAGCAAAGAATAATTCAAAAGCATAATTCAAAAGCATAATTCTTCTCCAAGCCTTAGTTGCAACATTTTTCTATTACTTTTATTACTTTCTCATCTATTCTGTTAAGTCAGTTAGCACTGGCTGGCCACTAAATAAAATCTGGAAGAATAAAGTTTATAAATATTTATTTTTTTCTCAGAAAGTAAGAGGGCCATTTAGAAAAATACCTACTGGGCCAGGTTCAGTGGTTCAGGCTACAATCCCAGCACTTTGGGAAGCCAAGGTGAGTGGATTGCCTGAGCCTGCAGGTTTGAGACCAGTCCAGGCAACTTGGTGTGACCTTGTCTCTAAATAAATCAAAAATTAGCTGGGTGTGGTAGTGCGTGCCTGTAGTTCTGGCTACTTGGAAGGTTGAGGCGGAAGGATCACCAGAGCCCAGCAGGTCAATGCTGGGGTGGCAGTGAGCGTGCCACTGCACTCCAGCCTGGGCAATGGAGTGAGGCTCTAACTCAAATAAATAAATAAATAAATAAATAAATACATAAATAAATCCTACTAATTCACTTAGGAGAAAAAGTTATCTATCTAAATGGAAGTCAGAAAAATGAAGGCAATTTTGTAAGCCTATGTAAGGGTCACGGTAGCCAGAGCTGAGGCTAAAGAACAAGATAAGCACACTGTGGATTCTGTTCATATTTTAAGATTCTCTGTTGCTTCCAAAATTTTATTAAAAAGTACTATTACAAATTCCTATTACTATTATCTAGAACATGCATACACTAAATCAGTAAGTCTCAACCAGTAGCACTGTTGCCCTCCAGGGTTTATTTGGCAATGTCTGGAGATATTTGTGATTCTCAAACTGGAAGGAGGTCTGGTGGTACCACTGGCACTAGTGCGGAAAGGCCAAGGATGCTGCATAGGGTAACCCTCATGAGAAAAAAATTATATAGCTCAAAATAACTATAGCACCTAGGGTGAGAATGCCTGTATTAAACCAAAGTCAAGAAATAAATTCAAAAGCCAACATAAACCATTTTAAACTAATGAAATAAAAGTGAATGTGGATTGATATAGTCTCAGGGTCTTAAAAAATCTATTCATAAATACACAATGAAAAAATGTAATATTTATTACATATGAATATATTCATAAGAGTAATATGAATAAAAATATTGACAAATTTTAGTTGATTGGCAGTTTTATACTAATGGATTCTTGGGCTACATTTAAAGATATGTAGTCTTGGAGGGAGGGAGGTAACAGTTCTGTTAAACACTGCAGTGGCTCAAAACACATCTGAAATATTCTTTTTTATTTTGATTGCCATTTTTTTAGTAAGGGCATTCACAAATCAGAACATGTCCAGAAAGACAGGCTTGGAAAACACAGCAAACAAGGATGGCTTAAATATTAGTTTTTAAAATTTTTATTTAAGTACTGTTTAATTTTTTTTTTATATTCTCTACAGTAGCTGGAATAGGACTATGTATATAGAAAGCCCTCAGTCTGATGTCAAATTAATCAAGGATAATTAACCAGGGGAAAAACAAGACTGAGAGAGAGAGAGGGGTCAGGGCAACCATATTCAAATATTTGAACAGCTGTCATGTAGATCGTGTGTTCTGTGTACTTACAGAGGGATAAATATAGAAAAGCCCTTTTATAGACCAAGTAGAGAGAATATAAAATTCATTCCTCCAAGAGGTCACATATGAGTAAAAAAACCTAAGAAGTTCAAGAAGGGTTGAGTAAGATGAGTGAACAATGATTCTACAAGACTGTGGGTGCCGTGAGAAACCACTATAGAACTAATACCACAATTCTCACTGAAAATTGACAGGTGACTGTGTTCCTATATGCACACAAATTAGCAACTTCACTCCTACCTAAGTCATCTTCAGGCCTGCAGGCTGCCGCTTAAATCACTGAGTAGAAGATTGTTAACTAGAAAGCTACTATGGTGAAGGCGCCAGTGTGATTCTCTTATTAGTTTATTATAATAAACTACAGTAACGTATTCCCCTAGAATAAACGACAATATTGTGCCCTATGAACAAATAATGTACACAGGCTCTAAAAAGATAGCTTACGTGATGTGAAATAATGTTTAGGTGGAATATTGTTAAAGAGTAAATTCATGGGTACACTTTACGGCTTGTGAATTACATCTCAACTTAAAAAAGCAAATTGCATTTTTATAAACTTAGACATGTTTAATTTGAAGCTAAAATTTGAGACATTAGCAAGATGATTTGGCTTACTACAGCTTTTTTGAGAAGAATTTTGGTGAAGGAATAAATAGAATTATTTTTCCTGTGGTTTGATTAGTCTCAATAGTTCTAAAAAAGCCAGACTAGTTTTTTTTCTCTGATGACCCAATATGACTTCTAGGCAGTTATAAAAAAAGAAAAATTCCTTACCTTGATAGGCTAAAAACATTTTAGTGAAAGGGGGCATCCTGACCAGGAAGTGAAGCACAGTGCCACTGTTAGAATAGTGGGAGCCATAGTGATAGGGCTGCACGGGCGGCATGGGGTCATCCTCTCTGGCTCCTTTGCGGTACTCTTCCTCCAAGTACTGAAGGAAACAGTGAAACCGAGAGGACTCATGACTGTGGGTTCCAGCAGCACTGGAAAAGCACTGAATGGTTTTCTTCTCCATCCTTCTCTATTCCCTTTGATGCCATTCCCCATGGCGAGTCCTCCCACTCGTGTCCAGGACCTCAGACTCCTTGAGTGTCTCTGAACCTTCTTCTTGATACCTCGCTGAGGCCTGAACACTTGACAAACATCTCAATTTTGCCCTTTCACTTTCCCATTTCCTCATAGAAAACCTACCTGTTCTGCACCCTAACTACAGTACTCTGCCTCCCAAAGAAAGACTCATAATGGCTAAGCCGATCAAACACTCAAAACATGAGAGCTGCTTCTATCACTAGGGACATCGGCATTTTAACAGAGTTTCAAGTATTGCTATGTTGTTTAGAGAAATGCTCTTTAGAGAAGTGGAAACACAGTAGAAATGTAAAAACTGTACCACATTATTAATATAATGTTTTCTGGCTGTTTTGCAGTGTAGCTACACAGAGATAAAAAAGAATATGGTGATTTTTTTTGCTACTCCTATCTTCCCCATCATAAAATAGGAAGCTCAACCAAACATTCAATATCTGTCACTATTCTCATCTCCCGTAGCTTCTGTCTGGCTCTGATAACAAAGTCAGGTGCAATGAATTTTCAAGAGTCACTTCTTGATCCCTAGCAATGCCCCATTTTCAACTGCAGAAGAATCAAGTAGTGACAATCGTAAGATGCTTAGAGGGATGTTTCAGGGAATGAGACATAAAATAACATGGTGAATATGAGAAAACTTCTTCAGCTGCTCCTGCTTTGATACTGTTGTGAAGAATGCAATGTGTGGCTATTATTTTTTTTGAATTCTCAATAAAATTCCATTAATATTAATTTCACAGAAACTGGTAATTCATTTCTATTTTAAAATTTTAAAATCGGATACATTTCTGTTTAATGAACCAATACATAACTTCCTGGATATGACTAATGATTATGGTATATTATAAATATATTAATATTGTTATACAAATAACATTAGGGGATACGAAAAGCAGTCCCCCGGAAATCTCTGTAATTTTTATAAGGACTATAATTTTACATATTTAAATAAGCAATAAATTATTAGCTTTCAGTTTATGCAAAAATAAATGTATTCCTTTTCCGGGCAGAGTGTTTTCAGAAAATTGAGACAGAAGATAATATTTAATTTCACATAATGATTTCTAGTTTTCTGTCAAAGTACAAGAAGACAAAAAAAAAAAACCTCCATAAATTTAAAACTAGGTAAAACACAAGTCTATAAAGCCAAACTACACTTTTCATTTATCAAAGTATGAGTAACAATTTAAGCTACCTTGTATGTGTCCACATAACGATCTTCTTTTTCTTTATACTGCACAGCTATAGGCTTAGAGAGATTTCTACAAAGGAAAGGACAATTTCAAAAAATGAAATATTTTGACACTGTCAAGATTAAGTTGCCTACATGTCTGAATCAACAAAAGTGGTCTACTTACTAAGCTACCATTAGAAATTATAATTCCAGAAACTATTAAGATAAAATTTTTCCTGCAGACCCATAGCAGTATTAGGAATTCCTGACTTAAAAGTAACCCAGACAAGAAGAGCTGCTCTAGAACTGTAACTGATACTGCCCTGGCAGCTAAAAGTTGTCCCCATTTTTTAGACCCTACATCCAGTCAGGCAGTACAGAGTGAAGGACATTTTAGACAGAAATATGATCACAGGGAGATGCTATGTAATAATTAGCCTAGTTAGTGAAGACTGCAGAAACATGCTTAAAATGACCAAGCTGAGATCTGGAATGTGAGAGCTGAAATAAATATTTAGCTACCTAGTTAGCATATGCTGAGTGATCCACTGTGTGTAGTATAGAGTATGTGTACATGTATGCAAATATGCCGGTGCTGGTGTTCACACTGCATGAACACCACACAACAACACTCCTTGAGGCAAGAGAATGAATCCTCATCCCTCCAGGAATGAATTCTCACTCTTAC
The DNA here is from genome assembly GCF_000164805.1 of Carlito syrichta. Taxonomy (NCBI): domain Eukaryota; kingdom Metazoa; phylum Chordata; class Mammalia; order Primates; family Tarsiidae; genus Carlito; species Carlito syrichta. Next base: position 50,715 of record NW_007232433.1, read on the forward strand.
AAACTACAGACGCAAGTGCCATCCCTGTGCAGCTTGTGAAAGAGAAGAGAAAAAGCTCTGATGAGGAAGGGCAGGCTCCTCTGGTTAAGCAGTCATCTGGTCCGGCACAGGGATGGGACCACCTGGATTGTAACATGTGGCACCATAACTACACCAGAGCAAGATTTGCCCAAACTTTAGCACGTCAAACTAGGTCTGCTTAGTCGTATGTTTATATACATATACGTGTGTGTATGTGTGTATGTGTGTGTGTGTGTGTGTGTGTGCTTGTTTGTTTCTTTTTAAAAGATGGATTCTTGCTATATTGTCCAGGTTAGCCTTCAACTCCTGAGCTCAAGTGATCCCTCCGCCTCAGCCTCCAAAGTAGCTGGTACTACAGGCAAGCACCACTGTGTCTGACTTGTTTTTCCTTTGATAAATTATGATGTCCTGGGAATGTTGAAATTAGTAATATTAAACAAACTAATTTTGTATTTTAGACTTTTCTAGCCGCAAAAACTTAAAAAGTACAATTTCATACAGTCAGAAGATTTAAAGTCAACGTTTGATAGCGGAGGGCGACTGCAGTTTAAGAAAAATGCATCACACTTGGGTGACGGACTCCTGCACACACTGACTCCATCGTTACACACGATATATATGTGACAAAATTTCTCACGCATCCCATAAATTTCTACAAATAAAAAGTAAAGTTGTATAGAATCGATACAAATCAGCTTCTCAAAATAGTAAAAAATCATGTTTAAGGTCCCTACTTGCAATTTTTAATAAATATTATAAATACATTTTTTTTGAACACAAGTTATATTAATGGTTGTGGTTGAAAAATCAGAAATTACAGTTGAGCAAACAGCATAAACCAAAAATCAGTCACGCTACTATTACCCCAGGTAAAATGCTTTGGTATACACCTGTCCAAATGTTTGTCTACTTATTTGTCCAAGTACATTTGCTTTTTAAATAAAAAGAACATTGTTCCATGCCTGAGAGTTTTTACAGTATTGTTTTAATGGCTGTAATTTATAGCAATTTACTCAAATCTAGTGTTGGGCATTTAGGTTGTTTCTAAATTTTGGCTACATTGAAAAATGGTGTGAGGACTATGCTTATGGCTACATCTCTGCATAAGTGCCAGATGTCCTTATAAGTTATGAACCAGACAAACATAGCTCCTGTCCTCCAGACACCTACTCCTAGTGGAATCCCTTTTGGTAGAGCACACATCCTTACGTATATTGTAAGAAAGAATTCCTAGAAGCTAAATTGCTAAAACAGGATATGTATATTTTAAGAGTTCTGTGGATATATATTGTCAAATTTCCTTCCAAAAGACTGTATCTATTTATATCAGCAGTGCATAAAATGTTTAAATGTCTACCAGCAGTATATATAAAAATGTCTAAAAGAGAAATAACACCCCTTTTGCTCTTTTGTACATTGGCAAATGCATTAAATTGAATCTGATTTCTTGAGAACTGTTTGAACTAGAACTCCTTTTTTAGATTTGGGGTTCTCACTATGTAGCTCAGGTTGGCCTCTAATTCCTGAGCTCCAGTGATCCTTCAGCTTCAGCCTCCAGAGTAGGTGAGACTGCAGGTACATATAACCACACCTGGCTTCGGCCTACTTTTTGGCAATTATAGTTGAAATACTCTGGGCTGGGCATGGTGGCTCACACCTATAGTCCCAGCACTTTGGGAGGCTGAGGTGAGAGGATTGGCTGAGCCTGTGGGTTTGAGACCAGCCTGGGCAACTTGGCGAGACCACATCTCTACAATAAATAAAAAAATTAGCAGGGCGTGGTAGCACATGCCTGTAGTTCCAGCTACTTGGAAGAGTGAGGCAGAAGGAGCCCAGCAGGTTGAGAATGTGGTGGCTATGAGCGTGCCACTGCACTCCAGCCTGGGTGACAGAGTGAGACTTCAACTCAAAAAAAAAAAAAAGAAATACTCTAGTATATACTAAAAGATTTACCTCAATTTTTCTTTAGAGAATACTTTTTCAAGCTAAAACAAAATATTCCCTCATTAACTAGGGCTATTTGGCTACTCTAAAATATAGTTTATTTAGGAAAGGCAGAATAAATGCAGAATTCTGTTCCTTTAATTTTCAAATTTCAAAGTAAGGAGTTTGTGCTCTAGTTACCTTCAATGGGACCAACAAGTTTGCTTTGTTTTTTTGGTCTTTTAAAAAGTATCATTATGATCTTATGGATTTCTTTTTAACATCAATGTGGTTGAACTAATTGTAGTCATTATTCTTTTTATTCTTAGATTATCCTATCTTAGGTAGTGACAGCCATATCAAGTTGGCTCCTAAGTCCTTTAAACAACACTATATTAGTTTCCTTTCTTTCTGACACAACAAAATATTCTAGGTTCACCCTGCATACATTCTTCTAATAAATTTAGAAGAAATGAGAGAATAGGAAATCACCATTTTGCAACCTCTAGTGAAATAATTGATTTAAGCAATAATCCTCAATGGATGAAACCATTAGGTATAAATAGAGTGGAAGCCTGAACCCAGAGGTCAACTTGAGCATCATTAGAGTGAAGTATTATAGGCCTCCTGATATGATGCAATATAAAGTTCACATCACCACCTATAAAGAATTCTTGCCAAAAAAAAGTTGAGCCTGAATCTAAGCAAGACTTTGGAACTAATTTTCAGTCTCTAGAAAATACAGAGTCTAGAGAAACATACCGAACACAAGACACAATTGGAACACACAGAATGGAGGGCATCCTGAAGGGTAAATGACATGGTTTTTTCAATAAGTCAATGTCAGTAGAAAAGAAAGAAAAAAATATATATATACAAAATGAAACACTGTTCTAGATATTTGTTTTTAGAGACAGAGCAACCAAAGCTGACAGTGGACCTGATTCAAGTCAACCAATTATATAAAGACATCTTTGAGATAATCAAGGGACATTTGAAAATTGACTCTATGTTAGATAATATTATGGAATTACTGTTAATGTTCTTAGAGGTGATAATAGCACTGTGTCTTGTAAGAAAAATGTACTATTGTGTTTTCAAGAGATTCATACTGTAGAACACAGAGGTGACATAACAAGTTGTTTGTGATTTGCCTTAAATAAAAAGAAAAAAAAAGAGATAATGCAAGTTTGGCAACAATCTTCATAATTGTTGAATTGGGATGATAGTATATGGGAGATCATTATAAAGTCATTTTATTTGGGGGCATGCTTGAAATTTTTCATAATAAAAACCTTAATAAAATAAATACAACATATGGATGGATGAACTTAAGCTGTAATGACATTTTTTCATTTTTTACTTACCTGTAGATTGATGGATCATTCAGATCAAGTGTCTCACTAACATAGTCAGCAAGTATAAATGGGAACACTGGATACTGCATGAGATCATTGAAGGATCGGCCAGCATGTTTGTTTAAGTGAGTCAAATATTCAAAATTAGTAATTTGTCCAGTATACCATAAATTTGTCAAAGCAGTGATGTTACCATATTCCAGAAGATTGGGAAGGTTATTTGTAAGTATATTATGGTATACATCATCACGAACCTAAAAAAGAAGAAAATAAACAATCCAGAATAATTTTTAGGCTTTATTGGCACTTTTCTCCAAAGAACACATAACATTATAGACATATTACTAATCTCAAGTCCTCCAAGAAAATCCTCTTGCCCAAAAAAATGAACTGGTGGAGAACTGAGATTCAAATCCAGGTCTCTTTCCAAAGGTAGGGCTCTTAACTACTTTGCTGGATAAATCTGTTACTGTACTAACAAACTACTAAGAAAAGTCACTTATATACAGATACTAAAAAAAAAAAAAAAAAAAAAAAAAAAAAGGAGTTTTCTTCTGGATTGGGCAGATCTGGTTTGTTTTCCTGTAAACTTTTTGTGCTGTAGTTACATTTGTAATAATAGAGTAATATTTATCTCACAAGAATGAAATAAAATACATAAATAGGATATTTGATTTTCACTACTGATTGAAAACATATATAAACTCTTTTTAGAAATTGAAAATAGTTCTGTCACAGAAAACAAGTATTGAACCTTCTAAAGCAATTAAATGATGATTGCTAATAAATGAAAAAAGATGAATCAAATCTTTGCTAAAAAAGATTTGAAATACCCATCTTAAGCAGGCATATGCGTTAGGCATAGAAGGAAGAGCCACAGGCGCGAACAATGAGAGATGGGATTAAAAGTAAATGACAAGAATGAGGAAATGTAGCTGCATTTATAAACAGCTATAGTTATAAACAGGCAGAACCACAGAGTAATTCTGTAGCCTAAACCTGTAGACTACATCCGAAGGCTGCCAACTGCTGAAGGTAAGGTCCATGGAACAGATTTTACGACAGACTGTAGACTAAACTCGGGAAGAAAAAGGAAGTACTCATTCATTCAACAAATATTTACTGAACACCTACATACCAATGGTGTCCAAGGTGCCGAAGAACTAGAATTTAACAGTATCGGAATTCTATTGCAAAGAGGCAGACAAGGCTGGATGCTAATACATCCTATGCAGAAAACAGAGCAAGTAAAGGGAATAAGGGTGTTTGGTGGGGTGCGTTGTTTGGTGGGGTGTGGGCTGTTAATTTATATAGTCAGGGAGGGAGTCATTTGGATGACTACAGGGAAAAGCACTACAGGCAGCATTGAGTGCAAAGGTGTGCCTGACATATTTAAGGAAAAGCAAGTCACCTTGGATGAAGTAGAGAGAGTGAGGGAGGGAAGAATAGAAGATGAGGTCAGAGAGGTAGGAAGGTGCCAGGTTACTCAGAGCTTTAGCTGAGGAAAGAGCCCTGCAGCATGCCAAGGAAGAAACTGCAAACAGACTGAGAAGCAATGGTCAGTGAGGAAAAGGTATTACAGAAATTGAGGGCTGGGCATGGTGGCTCACACCTGTAATCCTAGTAGATTTTGGGATACCGAGGTGGGAGGCCTGCTTGAGCCCAGGAGTTCAAGACTAGCCTGGGCAACATAGCAAGACCTCATCTCTGCAACAAATAAACAAACAAAAAAAATTAGCTGGGTGTTCTGTATTGAGCCATGATCATGCCACTGCACTCCAGCTTGGGCAACAGACTGAAACTCTGACTCCAAAGGAAAAAAAGACAGAGCGAGAGAGAAATTGGTGACCTAGAAGCCCAGTGAGGAAGGTTTTATTTAAGAAGGAGAAAATAATCAGCTGTATCAAATGCTGGTAGGCCAAGTAAGATGAGGACTAAGAAATATGACCTCAGCAGTCCAGCAATATGGAGGTCACTGGTGACCCTGACCAGAGTGATGAGAAAAAGTCCAAACAGAGCATTTCAGAAGATAACTGGAGGCAGCAGTCATATACAACTTATCCAAGAGGTTTCCTTTATAGAAAAACCTCTCCTTTATAGGCAAGCAGAGGAATGGTAGCAGAAGAGAATGGCGGTCAACAAAGGGTTTGTCAAAGATGAACTCTATTCCAACTCTTGAGCAAGCTTAAAATACTCCTCTCAGTCATTTTGAGAAATCAGAGTTTAACACATTTTGGAGGACAAAAACAATCCTCATATAACCAAGACTTGACTTTAATCGGGACTAAGAAACAGCCAATTTTCATTTTATTTCAATAAGCCTTCATAAATCAGTATGAATACAGTTACAATGGTCTATGATAACTTAGATAATATATATCTGTGAGGCTGAATTGACCTTGGTGTTATCAAATGCTAACAGGAGTGTTCTGCCATTTGTTAAAAAGATTTCTACAGCATTATCTCTCAATTGCCACCAACGCTTGTGAACTTCTTTAATTTCTTCATATGTCCAGGAAAATGATGCTGGTTCCAACTCTCCTTGAAGGCTCTAAGAAAAACAAATGGATTAAAAAAAATGTTGTTATATATAAAGTAGAAATAATTATTTTAATTTTAGATTTTTAAAGTATCAAAATAAAATAGAAAATCTTTTTGTGGCCAAATGACAGATAAGATTACTTAAACCTCCCCTCCCCCCCACATAATATGAAACGCTTCAAAATGCTAGATGAAATTTAGGAATTAGGCTTGGTGCAGTGGCTTATATCTATAAATCCCAGCACTTTGGGAAGCAGAGGTGGGATGATTCCTTGAGAATAGGAGTTTGAGACCAGTGAGACCTCATCTCTACAAAAAATTAGATGAGTGTGGTGGGTTCCACCTCTACTCCCAGCTACTAGGAAGGCTGAGGCAGAAGGACTGCCTAAGCCCAGGAGGTTGAGGCTGTGGTGAGCAGTGATCGTGCTACTGTACTCCAGCCTGGGCGACTGGCTGACTCAAAAAAAAAAATTAAGAATAAAACCCCCCCCAAAAAAACAGACTTTAGTATAGGTCAAAATATTGGCAATATGGAGGTCACTCTCCTCTTTCTCTGCACTCACAGTTTCCCTATTATTGAATCTTGCATTTGGTGTGGGACATTTACTACAATTGATGAAACAATATTGCTACATTTTTCTTACCTAAAGTCCATAGTTTACAATAAGTTTCACTCTTTGTGTTGGATATTTTATGGGTTTTGACAAATGCACAACGCCATGCATCTACTACTACAGTATTCTACAAAATAGTTGGACGGCCCTAAAAATCCTGAGCTCCACCTATTCATCCCTCCCTTTCCTCTCCTCAAACTCTAGCAACTACTGATCTGTTTACTGTCTCTGTAGTTCGGCCTTTTCCAGAATGTCAGGTAGTTTGAGTCATACAGTATGTGCCCTTTTCAGGTTGGCTTCTTTTACCATGCAAATGCTGTTTTAAATGCATAGTTTAGCTTTCAAGAAAATAAGGGAAACAAAATTCCCGGGAGTCAGAAACACAGAGAAATTTGAAAAACAGTAGTAAGGAGGAAGCAATACTTTGCCCAGTTATGTGTTTGCATGCGTGTGCTTGTATGTATGCAACCTAGTTTCAGAAATTAAGTGATGCAGGGAATGGAAGATGAGGCCCTGGGCTTCCCCGAATCAGTGTGAAATTGAGATTCCTTCTGAAAGTTAAAATCCAGGAAGGAACATATTCCTAATGAAGGATTAGATAAACAAATGTGCCCATCAGCTTGTCTCTTTTGGCCTATGGTTTGGGTGGAGAATAGAAAAAAAGCCTCTCTGCAGTGGCCGTAAACATGCCACTGCACTCCAGCTTGGGCAACAAGAGTGAAACTCCAACTCAGAAAGAAAAAAGAAAAAAAGAAAAAAAACCTCTTTGAGAATTCTTAACTATGGGCCTGCCATCACATGGATATAGGTTAACATTAACCTATCTGAATGGTCTGGAAACTCCCAGGCTGTGAGACATGGCTCCCATTCCCCACCCCACCCTCTCCGCCCCCCAGGTATCCAGCAAAGGCAAAGCAGAGTCTCTGGAGGAACACTACTGTAACTAATACAACATTCCTGCAAATAAACCTTACAGATCAACACACACATTTGATTTGGTTAGCTACAGTCCCCTTCTGTGTGGTCTGCAGAAGAAAAGAAGTTGAGAAAGTGGCCACTGGAAAGCTGGATCTCCTTGAGAGCATTAATCTTAGCCTACTTAGGCAAATCCCCACATTCTGGAATGAAGAGTTAAGGACCATGGGTCCTACGTATCCTACCATCACCAGGTCCTGCCCAAAGTACAAAATCAGAAAAACTTTAAAAAATATGCATCTAAACCTTCTGAGAATTGCAACTGAATACAAAATTTCTGTTACTCAATGTTTTTAACAAAGAAATCATTGAAAAAGCTTCTATTAAAGTTTAAAACTAGTTAGAATTTATTTCCTTAAATAAACCTACATCCTAGTTTAAAAATTTTTTTTGTCATCAGTTTTCTCATTTAGAAAATTGCATTTATTTACTCTTTTGTGTTGACTAACAGGAAGTTCAGGGCAAAATTTAGGGCATAATTGCAAGAACTATTTTATCCCAGGCTTTTTAATCCTTCCAAAATCCTACTTACATTTTTCAATAATTTGAATTGCCTTGCTCTATGTCTGTTTTACTACTGTACTGGGTCCCGAATAATTGTAAGTAGAGAATATATTACAAATAAAATGAGATGTCTTCATGAAAGTGTAATAGTCTCATACTTAAAACTGAGAATCGAATTCTTCCTTTGTTTAGCTTCAACATTCATTCATTCAACATTTTCTTTAATTTTTTTTTTTTTCAGTCAGGGTCTACACTGTCATGCAGGTTGACGTGCAGTGGCATTATCACAGCTCACTGTAGCCTTGACCTCCTGGGCTCAGGTAAACCTTCCACCTCAGTCTCCCAAGTACCGGGACTATAGGAATGCACCACCATTCCTGACTAATTTTTTTAATTTTTTTGGTAGAGACAAAATCTCACTATGTTGCTCAGTCTGGTCTGGAACTCCAGGGCTTATGCAATCCTTCCACCTTACCCTTCCAAAGTGCTGGGATTTCAGGTGTGAGCCACCATACCTGGCCCAACATACTAATTTAGCATCTATGTGCAAGGTATGCTACTAAGTGATCTGCATGAAATAAAGTTGTATAATACAAAAAGTATCATGAGATATTTGTATACATTTGTCACATAAGAATAAACATACAAAAGAACAGAGGATGGAAGTTTCCTTCAATCTATTAAAAAGAAAGGGCAATTTTAGAAAAATTTTTAAGGAAGAAAATGTCACATTTGGGATACAAAAAAAATTGCCTCATATGTCAACTATGAAATTCCTCAGTTGATAAAAAGATGTACCTTCAAAAATAATACAACTATACTATCTGTGACAAACTCTGTGGTAACTGCTATTTAAATCAGAAAAAAATGCCTACTTATATTTTTGGCTATATTAAATATTTTCATTATTTTTCCACATTATTTATTTTATAAGCAAATTTTATTTTTTTACTCATTAATTTATTTAAGATCAAAGCTATATTCATCATTAAACCACATATAATCTCATTTAGTATATCCTTAGACATTAGAACTTGTCTGAAACAAAAAGCCTATTTCTTCTTGTAAAATATTTTAATGGCATACAGAATAATTCAAATGAATAGAAATCTTTACTATACAAAAAACATGAGTTAAGAGTCTTTGTTACTATTTTCTGATTAGTATCAGTATTTCCAGAAGAATAAAAATTATCATTATTAAGCTATGTGAATATCTGGATGACTTAAGTTATTCAATTATATAATAGTCTCCTCTCTTTCTGAAGGCAAAGGTACTTGATAGTACCACTGGGAGTGGCAGGGAGTAACTAGCTATTTGTTGTGACTGAGGATAGTAATATGAAAGAATGGACATAAACCTAAATAATAGGAGCACTTTGCATTTGACTCATAATATTAACTGCTGTGAGACTTGGGCCATAAGCCAGAGGAGATGGTACAGCCTTCCTTTTAAAAGTGACTTTTAAAAAATGTTTGGAATTCAGTCCACTCTACACAGAGTGACAAAGAAAGAACTGTAATATTCTTCCCTGCTCTCTAGTTATTCTGAGTTTATACACTTCGGGAATTTGTCTAGATTGATGTAAGTACAAACTTGAGTCTCGACTCACCGAACTTTCAACTGTATCAGAAGCATTATCTTCCACAAAATACATTCCACATTTACCTGCAGAAAATAATTGGATATAAGGGTTTTAAAATATATGCACTGTCATACATAGTTAAAGGCATGACCTCTGGAGTCCTTTGGTCTGAGTTTGAATCTTAGTGCCTAGAAACAGTTCCTAGCACTCAATAAATACTTTTGAGTGGCATCCACGAGATCTTGGGTAAGTTATTGAAACCTTTTGTGCCTAGTTTCCTTCAAAAAAAGTGTGGGGGCTCTATTTCACAGAGTTATTGTGGGAATTAAATGAGAATACATGCAAAATACTTAGTAACAGTGCTTGACACTAAGTGCTAAATAAATGTTAGCTATTTATTATTACCATTATTCTTATACTACTAGCATACTGATGTGTTTTATTTTGTCACATACTGACTCTGTGCTTTTTTCCTGCTTCATGTTTGGCTGTTGCTAACACGTCTCTACCTCATGCTTCAGTGCATGCTTGTTACTGCAGCTTGAGTGCTGAATGCACCCTGAAGTACTAGGATAGGCTGGCTCAGAGAAGGATACGACCTCTGTCTTTGTGACATGGGGCTCAGTGCCAGCAAGCTTGAAGCTCCATATCTTGCACCTTGGAGGCTGTAGATCACAGCACTGACTCTCAAATTTGAGGGTACATCAGAATCATTGGCAGGCTCATCAAAGCACAGACTGCTGTGCTCTACCCTCAGAATCTCAGGTTCAGTAGGTCTGGGCTGGGGCCTGAGAATGTGCATTTCTAAGAAGTTCCCATGAGATGCTGATACTACTGATTTAGGGACCACACTTTTCACCACTTTGAGAACACACCCTACACTGCAGTGATCCCCAACCTTTTTGGCATCAGGGACTAGTTCTGTGGCAGACAATTTTTCCATGGATGGGGCTGGAGGGGAGGATCATTAGGCATTAGATTCTCATAAGGCACTCACAACCTAGACCCCTCGCATGCATAGTATACAATAGGGTTCACATTCCTATGAGAATCTAATGCCACAGCTGATCTGACAGAAGTCAAAGCTCTGCTTTCCTCCTGCTGTGTGGCACGGTTCCTAACAGGCCACTGACTACTACTGGTCTGTGGCCCAGGGGTTGGCAACTCCTGCCCTACAGCATACAAATTGGTTCTTTAAGGGAATAGAGATCAAGTGGTATAACTTTATTTCTTCATATTTTGAGAAAAAAAATTTTCCACCAAAGGTAACTATATAGGTATCCATGGACTGACAATCTTGTTCTTTTTCTCAGAAGCACAATAGAGAATATAAATTATGAACAATATCAAAGTAGATATATTTCTTATGTATAGGTGTATCTGTTAAAACAGTAGGGATAACGGTATACCAATAATTTTTCACTTTGAAAATCTAAATTGGTACATAACAATAGGAATGATTAAATATAAAAATGTCTATTTAAGAAAAAACTCAATTTTATAAAAATTAAAATGCCATTCATACGCTTTTCAGAAAATAAGATGTCATTTCTTCATATTCATGAGTGATATGTACTACATATAATGTTAAGGCAAACTAATCTACCTGATAATTAGAGAAAGTTTATCTGATTTAATGTCAGTGTGTCAAAAAAACTTTAAATTATCAAAGAATAAAATAAGGCAGGGCAAATATGTAAAAAATTCCTCAAAATTTGACTTACCTAATAACAATTCACCAGCTGTCTCTCTAGATGGTGCAACGCTGATACATCTTCGATTCACTCTGTCAAAACATATTTAAAATTATTATGATGAAATGTTTTGATCAATTTTAGAGAGTATAAGCTTTATTTGATGTAGCAAAAGACTTCAGCAAAGCAGACTAGAGTTTCAATAGCATGAAGTGTCTTGTCAAAATCCACATAAAAATACTATCACATTTTTTAACATTCTAGTAGAAGAGAAAATGAAACTTTTAGAAAAGACTAATAATACCTATAATCTACATGTAGAATACAGAAATTCAGTTATTTAAAAGAGATTTCAATATTTTATATTTTTCAGTAAATAAACAAACATTGGCTCATGCTTCTGATACTTAAAATAAATAAAAGAAGCCTAGTATTTTAGGAAAAATGAGATCTAGAATCAGAAAGTTCCCTCTGCTCTTTGTCACTTATCTTCTTTGAGTCTCAGTTTTTCATCTATAAAATGGGTATAATAACAACTACAACAACGGTAATCATAATACTCTCAATAGTTAAAATATATGGATACACTTAATACCCAACAATACCATGATACCTTGAGTATTATTATTTTCCTCATTTAATAGATGAGATAACTTAGCAAGGTTAAGTAACTTGCTCAAGATCAAATAGCTAGTAAGAGGATGAACTGGAATTTGAACCTTTAATCGCTACAAGATCTTGCCTTCTGATGATACCATCAGCAGCTCTATCTACTTTACGGAACTGTTAAAAAGTCAACTACAAAAATATATGCATGCTAATAAGGGCCAGAGGATGATGACTGAAGTCTAAGAACTCCGGCTATCAGAAATGTCATTTCTGGTCAGGCGCAATGGCTCAAGCCTGTAATCCCAGAACTTTGGGAGGCCTAGGCAAGAGGGCTGCCTGAGCCCAGGGATTTGAGACTAGCTTGGGCAACTTGGCGAGACCTTTTCTCTATAGCAAATTGAAAAATTAGCCGGGCATGGTAGCGCGCACTTGTAGTTCTGGTTACTTGGAAGGCTGAGGTGGAAGGATTGCCCAAGCTCAGCAGGTTGAGGCTGCAGTGGCAGTGAGTGTGCCACTGTACTCTAGCCTGGGCGACAGAGTAAGACTCCAACTCAAAAAAAAAAAAAAATTCCTTTTGGATTTTGGTCCCATTCAACCTTGTCCTTTTGTAAGTCTCTCCTGTGTAGGATTTTTCTTAAAACGATAGCATTACCTAAAATAAATACTATGTAAACACTATAATAAACTGTTGTACATTCACAAAAGAGTCTGTGGATTAAAATTTACCTTATAGATTCACTTGCGGCTTTGTCTTTCACAGTAGAAGAGAAAGAAGAATGAGTTTTGTCTTCAAATAGGTAAGACAGTGGTGGTTTGACCATATCTGCTGAAGAAAAAAGCACATGTTATATTTATCTAATGGCCACAGTTACCTGTTATATTTATATGTTGAGTGGAGAAGCCACTGTTACCTTCTGATTTTTGTCTATCCCGAAGGAGATACTTATTTGGAATAGTCAAGTAACATCTCTGTAAACGTCTCCTCTCTCGGTTAGGCCCTTCCGTTGGATCCAACTGCCATGAGGTTGGGTAGTAGATGGGGTCATACCATACTGCTCTGCAAGTGAAAATCAAAGGATGTTTTGAACTTTTAAGTAGCCATTCCAGGACTTGCAGATTTAAAAAAAAAATCATTATAAAGATCAAATAAATCACAATTGATCTACTGAATTTAAAGAAAAAAGCTTATTTTATATTTAGGCTAGGGAATGCATATACATAGTGCAAAAGAATAAAATCTAAGTGTCCTGCTCCTGAATCCTAGTCTCCCAATTTCCCTCCTGGAGACAAGTTCTGCTTCTAGTTTCTTGCATCAATTACATTTTTTTTTTTTTTTGAGTCAGATTCTCATTCTGTCACCCAGGCTGGAGTGCAGTGGCACCACAGCCTCGACCTGCTGGGCTCAAGCGATCCTTCCACCTCAGCTTTCCAAGAAGCTGGAACCATAGGTACGAGCCACCACAACTGGATAATTTTTTGATTTGTTGTAGAGATGAGGTCTCACCAAGTTGCCTAGGCTGGTCTTCAACCCCTGGGCTCAGGCAATCCTCTCATCTCTGCCTCCCAAAGTGCTGGGATTACAGGCATGAGTCATTGTGCCTGGTTAAAATTTTTGAGAGATATATCATGACTACTACGAACACTTTAGCAACATGATTAAACACAATGGATTTAATATGGTTAGGTTAAAAAAATCACAATTTTCCAAATTAATTTTTTATATTTCCCATTCTGCCTATTCTCTAATATAACAAAATCAGTTCCTTTTTGTGGTATAAATCACATTTTTAAAAAGATTTAAAAAGAAATGTACATCTTAGATGAAAGAAAATAGCAAAACCATTTAATAAATATATATAAGTGAAAAATCATTTGATAAAAATAAATACATTTTTAGAAACATGAAAGAAAAAAACATTACCCTTAATTCTACCCTAACCATAACAAAATACTGGTAGTGGTTATTATCTTTTTGTTTTAACATGCATCTGTTTTTAATTAGCAGTTATAACCATTAAGTATATATATTTCTATAACCCGCCTTATTTCACTGAAACAGTATTATCTTTATTATCATTATTTTAGGTGATTGCCTAATATCATCTTGAGTAGATGCATTATAATATACCTAATCATATTACTATTAATACATAAGTTGTTTCTAATTCATTCACTATGATGAATAATGCAGAGATACAAACTTTTATGTTTACTACCTTTCATATTTTGAATATTTTCCTTAGGATAGAATTACTAAAATAGAATAACTGAAGCTAGAAATAAAATCTTTGTAGGATTCCTAATAGATGTTGTCGAAGTGTACAATGTCACCAAAGCTCTGACTAAGAACTTTGACATTTTGGCTGCTGATATTCTGCTGTGGATGTTAACAGTTGATAATAATTTTTTTCGTATAAAAAGTAAAACATGGTACCTAAAGGTTTTAAAAAACCAAATTAGCCTCTAACAATACTGAATATTTTCCCACCCGTTTTAAAATTTATCTTATGTGAAGAGTTATGTTCATGTCTTTTGCTCATTCAAACTTCTGGGATCATAATATTTTACTTTAGAAACTGTATAAGTTTTTCAAATACTAAAAATATTAATTCTTTAATATATTTACTGAAAATAAATTTCCAAGCTTTTTTTGGGCTGTTGTTAGAATTGTTAAACAGATTGGGAAAATGAAGCTTTAAATCTATTCATATTTTTGCAGTTTCTTCTATTATGTTTGAGCTTAGAAAGTCAGAGTTCATATGTATCCTATTTTCTACTTTACAAACTTTTTGAGTATAATTCTTTCATCTATCTGGAATTTAGTGTACTTGTCTATTACTTTTGTATTTTAGCACACCAAAGTCATACGAATGGTTATCTTAACCAAATTTAGAGAATAATACTTTAATTTCTTTCTATTCATTATTTGTAATCTATCTTTTAAACCACATTAATAAAGTCTTAGAAAAATATATTTTTCTTAACTATCCTGTTCAGAGGTTTCTCTATTCTTTCACAAAGACATTTTAAAATTAAAGCCAATTTTATTAGCTAGAAGTTAATATCCCACTCTCTTTCACTTTTCCCCCCTAAGAATTAAAAAAAAAAAAAAAACATGTGATTATTCTTCAAGAGGAAAAGAGAACCACAAGCTAACGCACTGGTACTTTGAATCTGCCTGAGCCCGCGGGTTCGAGACCCGCCTGGGCAGCGAGACCTCATCTCTACAATAAACCAAAAAATCAGCCGGGCGTGGTAGCGCGTGCCTGTAATTCCGGCTACTCGGAAGGCTGAGGCGGAAGGATCGCCGGAGCCCAGCAGGTCGAGGCTGCGGTGGCCGGGAGCAGCCACTGCACTCCAGTCTGGGCGACAGAGTGAGACTCCAACTCAAAAAAAAAAAAAAAAAAAAAGAGTCTGAATTCTGAAATGAAAATTGTGTTTAACATGGATATATAAAATCTTCATACAAGATCACTTAAAATGTACCCTGCTGCTTACCTATCGTGTGTCAGCTGCTGAATGAGTTCCTGCCAATGTCTGCTGGCACTCAAGTCTACTTTATACATTCCTCTGATATGCTGGATCACCTTTTTTCTCTCAATTCCTTGAGAGAGAGACACTGCCTGGGTGATATCTGCAGCTATTTTAGATATATCCTTTGATTTTGAATCAAGACGCTGAAAGAGACTAAACAATACAATTGTCCGTAAGTTAAGTATATATGGACCATTATGCCAAACGTATTTTCCAAAACATGATAATTTAAAACTAAAAGTGTATGTGAAATCTAATGGATTCCTAAAGACATGACTTGTGGAACACATAATATCTTACCTTTGTTGATTATTATTAACTGTTTTTTGCCAGGCAGCTTTACTCACACCTTCTTCCGTTTCATATTTCTTTTGTTCCTAAAAGATTTAGATAATAATATGCTATATAAAGCTTATCATTTCTCATCTAACATTAGCACAGAGCCCAACAGACTAATTTTAAAACTAAGTTAAGAAAGGAATAAAATATCCCTACGAGCCCAGAATATTAAAGTAAATTATCCATCTAAGTAATGTTATAATTTTTCCATTTCTATACAATTTTGATTACAGAAAATGAGGGTAGAACAGTTCACCAGAGTTGCCAAAACTGAAGAGTTTACACAGTTGTTTGCTTCCTTATTTTGCTTTTCCATTAAGTAACACTTAACTCAACTTGTGCTTCAACTTGCTTGTTACTATATTTCCTTCACTGAAGGCTACTGATAATGGATAATAATGATCACAGAGAGCAAATGTACCCTTAAAATAAGCCTGTTTTCTCTCTCATAGGAAAAAAGCAATAAAGTATACAGTAAAAAATAAAATAAAATAAGCATATCAAGTTCATCATCAATGACACTCTATTCTAAAAAAAGTAACATCTCATTTAAAAATGATCTGTAATGAGATCTCCTAGGAAACAATTATGGCTTCATGGACTCACCTCTTTGATCACTTTAATAAGGTCTGCTTTTGTTGATGCACTGGGAGGGATGCACTTGTGACCACATAATTTTAAAGCATTCATAAGCAGTTCTGCTGTATCTAGATCTTCTTCAGTCAACTCACCTTGGTGATTATGTATCAATTCTGATAAATACAAAACTAACTTGGATCCATGCTTTAAAAAAAGTAAAAAATTATTTTTAGTTATAAATAATTTTTATTTCTTACATTTAAGTTATTTAGCAATAATTAAATCATATTGCTAGAATGGCTGGATCTGATTTGAAAAAATCATCTATAAAAGACACTCTGGGGACAATAGAAGAAATCTGATTATGCACTGGGTTTGATGATATAGAGTTAATACTAATTTTGTTAGGTATAATAATGTTGTTATGGTGACATAAGAAACTGTCATCTCATGACTTCTATAATTTATTTATTTAAAAAAATTTTTTTTGAGTTGAAGTCTCACTCTGTCACCCAGACTAGAGTGCAGTGGCCGCTCCCGGTCACTGCAGCCTCGACCCGCTGGGCTTCGGTGATCCTTCTGCTCAGCCTTCCAAGTAGCTGGAACTGAAGGTATACGCTACCACACCTGGCTAGTTTTTTGATTTATTGTAGAGATGAGGTCTAGCCAAGTTGCCCAGGCGGGTCTCGAACCCGCGGGCTCAAGCAATCCACTCACCTCGGCCTCCCAAAGCGCTGGATTACAGGCTAAGCCACCAAGCCCAGCCAGACTTCTATAATTTAAATTAATTTAGAAAAGAACCAGTGATATCAATATGATCAAAATACTAACAACTGTTAAATCCAGGTGATGGCTGCATGGTATTCATAATGCTATTCTTTTTGCTCTCTGCATGTTTGAAAATTTTATTACAAAAGACTTTTTAAAAAGCAAGCTAGTTAGCTAGACTTTTGGGAAAGAATTTTGGAGAGGATTTGCTAATGGAACACAGGGAATAAACTGGGATAAAGGAGGAAATTCTTAGTTTTCCTCACAGAAATCTGACCTGGAAGAGAAATCTTCCTTTAAACCTGAAAGTAAAAGAAATATAAGTATTTACTCTTTCTCCTTTGATCTCTGCTTAGTAGAAGAGAAGTCGATGAAATTTCTACAACTAAAACTTGTCTTTAGCTTGTAAGCATTTATTACTTCCTAAGGAGAACAAAAGGTAAAAAACTCAAGTCAGTGAGACCTAGGTAGTCAGTTCTATGTGCATATCCAGGGAAGGGTGGTTTAGGCCAATTTTTCACAAACAGACCCTAAAACTAAAACCACAGTGTTACCTAAAGTAATGTCAATTGTCCTCTGCAGCATAAACCTAAATCAAATTTTGATTCATGATTTTTTAAGGGGCCCTTCCATGCTAAAGATATTACACCTGATTGTAATATGTACACTATGTATTATTTAGACAATAATTTTGTCAACAAGTTAAACATGAATATTTTACTTTAAAAAAATCTGCACGATACAAATACCACAGCATTTGGTTTTCTGACATTTTAAACTGTGAATAGTACTAAATGTCAACAAATGAATCTGGAAATGATTACATTTTGGGTGATATTTAAATTAACATGCTGAATCACATCATGTCATTTCCCAAAAGCAAAAGATGAACATATGCAATGGTGAAAATAGCAAAACTCATTCAAATGCAACATTTTAAATTAGTCAGAAGACAGCTGCTACCTGACCAAAAGAGAAAATGAACAGACGCTCTGTGAGTAAAAGGCCTGAAGAGTTGGCAAATAAAGAAAAATGGTAAATAACTAGGATATTTTCATGTGTGTTAAAGGTAATGTTCTTGATATAACTTTAAAAATATTTCAGTTTAGTACTGACATTCTAAACTTATCTTGAAAAACTACCAGAAATGTTTTTATTCATTTAATATCCAAGGAAACATATGATTTTCTTAAACATTGAATGTTTCTAAAATCTTATTTTAACATCCTCTGATCAATCATTTATTGGTTACAGTCTCTGGAACTATAAAAGGTGTCACTGGGGATCGATACCAAAAAATCTTGTTTTCAGCCCTAAAAAAACCGATTTAAGGAATTATATCTGTTAAGCACAATGCCTTGGAAATAAAATGCTAAAATGTGAAACTTTTTTTTTCTTTCAGTGAAGCTTCTAAGAAGGAAGAGTTCTGAGCGGATTATAGAAAGGGAGAAAGATTTGGAAGAAGGTACAAAGTGAGCTGGGTCTATGGCTAAATTAACGGATAGACTAGGTATGCAGAGAGAAAAAGGAGAGAGAGGAGGCATCTGTCCTGGGTAGACAACATGAACAAAGCAGTGTGGCAAAAGAAATATATAACATGTGAAGAAGTTGCAAGAGACAAGAATAAGACTTGAAAAACCGGAGGAACCATAGACTGGTGAACTAATTAGAAACAAGTTATGATTGCAGAAAAGAAGCCTGGGGCTTTAAAACCCAGGTGAAATACAAATGAAATGTATAAGATGTAAAAAGGCATAAATAAGATCTCCATATACTACTATCTAACAATCTTTAGGCTATATTGTCAAGTGAAGAAAGTGGGTCCTGAAGAGTGTCTTGAATTCCTGACTACAAGTGATTCTCCTGCCTTGACCTACCAAAATGCTGGGATTAAAGGCATGAGCTACCGCATCTGGTCTGTAAGAAGTGTGTATAGTTTGGTATCTTTCACTGTGTTGGAAAGTGGGGGAGATAATATTTACACACACACACACACACACGCACACACACACGTGTGTGTGTGTATACAGATTTGTTTACATCTTCAACAAGGAAAAAAACAGGTTACCAACAGGGAGAGAAAAAGAATAGGAAGGGAGTATAGGGATAAAAACTAGAACGTCTCTGAATGTGTATGTTCTATCACTTTTTTTTTTTTTGGAACCATGTGGACATTTTACGTGATTAAAAAATAAAATTTAAAAACTAAAACCCAATGGAATCCCTAAAAATAGAAAACGATCTGAAAAAAAAAGAACCCAATTAATTGGTTGAAGTTGGTGACATGACCAAACAAAGAAAACGATTTTAAGTGCTTTTATAATACAGTATCTTCACTGTATGCCCATGATAGTTTGCTAAGAACACAAAGAAATCTTAAACTGCATTCAGCTGGATTATTAGTGATGATGTTGGTCCTCTTATTTTAAAAATGTTATATAAATAGAAAGACATGAGAAAATAAATTATTATGATAATGTCATCAGGAACCAAGATTACCAACACTAATACAAAGAAATACAAATTAAAAATCCAAGAAACAGGGAAGTACTAGTATAACTCATAGTTTTTCTTTCTAAAAAAATTTACATATTTCCTAGCTTTGTCCACTTAAAAAAGGCTAAGAAATAACAACCGAGTAGAAATGAACAATACCTAGTTCTTAGATTTGTAGTCTCTAAATACTATTATCTCATTAAAAAGAAATAATGGCTTCTTTGTGGGGGAAGTTTGACTCCAGGTCTGGGGAAAGAAATGTATGTGATGGGCCCGGGACATCCTTCTGTGCCAGAAAACAAGAAAGTTCATCATATTAACTTGTTAAAGTGAAAAAGACCACGTTAAAAGGACACAGCAACTTGAATCTACAGGGGTGTTAGTTTGAATAACAAACAGAATAATAACTGCAATGGACTGAAACACATAAAATTTATTAAAAAATACATGAGTTCCTACTGATACTCCAAAACTAAAAAGAAATAAATAAAAATTAGAGGCCACTAGAGCATTAAACAAATACAAAAATTAGAGACCATTCATCACTCTAAAAATTAATAAATAGGGAAGAAAACAGTATTTATCCTATCTTTCCTTCACTGATTATATTTTAGGGTAGCCAAAGAGTTGATAAGAAAAAATCCTTCCCTATGGAAGAATCAGAGTTAATAGATGCTGACAGAATGAGAGGCTTAAAGAAATCATTATTTTATAACTCCCAATGAAAAAGTGGATCTTGGCAATTATCATCAGTGGCTGCTGAAATTATTAGGTTAAATATATCTTTGGTCTTCATGGGTGAATAAATGACTGGCCTTAGTGATGAAATGACTCAAGAGACAGAAGAAAAAGCTAACAACAATTCAATGTTTCAAGCTGAAATCAATAATGATACCACTGACAGACACAAAGTAGTGAAGGGAAGCTGGTATGGGGAAAAAAGGATTGTTAACATTAGGACTGAATGTTGATGAATAGCAACTTTGCCGAGTATAAAGGAAAGAAAAACACCACTTCAAATTCTCCATAAAAGAAAACTATGGGGGTGGATATATTTTTGTCTTGAGAAAAGGAAGACAGTGCCCTCAGAGCACTTGAAATTGTTATGACCCAGCAATCCCCTTCTGAGAATATAACCAGAGGAACACAAGTCATTTTTATAAAAAGATACCTGCACATGCATGTTTATTGCAGCACTATTCACAACGGCAGAAACATGGAACCAACTGTGCTGCCCATCAAAACTGGACTGGATTAAAAAAGTGGTACATATACATAATGGAATACTATGCAGTCATAAAGAAGGATAAAATTATGGATTTCACAGCAACTTGGATGGATTTAGAGTCTATAATACTCAGTGATCTCTCACAGAAACAAAGAACTGAGTACCACATGTACTCACTCATAAGCGAACCCTGAACATTTATCATAATACTTTAAGAAAGGGATGGGCAGTAGCTGGAAACTGCCAAGAGAAGGGGAGGGACACAAAACATCAATAAGGGTACATGATCTCAAGTCAGGTGAAATGGGGACCAAAAGGAGATTCGAAGTTTACCTGTAAAATGACCACTTATCTACCTAATCCTGAATTGTACCCAACATCTTTAAAAGAAATAAATTTAAAATGTCTTTAAAAAGTGTCCTTAGCCGGGCTCACTAGCTCAGCCTGTAATCCTACGCCTTTGGGAGGCTGAGGTGAGTGGATTGCCTGAGCCCGCAGGTTCGAGACCCGCCTGGGCAACTTGGTGAGACC